>NC_084582.2:3950000-4065000 GCF_033978685.3 Nerophis lumbriciformis | reverse complement strand
GATTTAGGGCTATATAAATAAAGATTGATTGATTGATTGATTGATAGGGCAGTGGTTCTTAACCTTGTTGGAGGTACCGAACCACACCAGTTTCATATGCGCATTCACCGAACCCTTCTTTAGTGAAAAATAAAATGTTAACAGAGACTTAATTTAGAATTTTTGGACACTAGGGGAACATATTCTAAGTAACAAAGACTTAATTTAGAGTTATTTGGTTAGGGTTAGGGTTAGAGGGGTAGGGTCAGGGTTAGAGGGTTAGGGTTATAATAAGGCCATGCCGTTTAAGGCATTAATAAGTACTTAAAGGGGAACATTATCACCAGACCTATGTAAGCGTCAATATATACCTTGATGTTGCAGAAAAAAGACCATATATTTTTTTAACCGATTTCCGCACTCTAAATGGGTGAATTTTGGCGAATTAAACGCCTTTCTAATATTCGCTCTCGGGAAGCAATCCGCCATTTTCTCAAACACCGAGTCAAATCAGCTCTGTTATTTTCCGTTTTTTTCGACTGTTTTCCTTACCTTGGAGACATCATGCCTCGTCGGTGTGTTGTCGGAGGGTGTAACAACACCAACAGGGACGGATTCAAGTTGCACCAGTGGCCCAAAGATGCCAAAGTGGCAAGAAATTGGACGTTTGTTCCGCACACTTTACCGACGAAAGCTATGCTACGACAGAGATGGCAAGAATGTGTGGATATCCTGCGACACTCAAAGCAGATGCATTTCCAACGGTAAAGTCAAAGAAATCTGCCGCCAGACCCCCATTGAATCTGCCGGAGTGTGTGAGCAATTCAGGGACAAAGGACCTCGGTAGCACGGCAAGCAATGGCGGCAGTTTGTTCCCGCAGACGAGCGAGCTAAACTCCCTGGATGTCTTGGCTCACACCGTCCCTTATGCCACAGAAGATGATCAAGAGAAGAAAATCGACCCTAGCTTCCCTGGCCTGCTGACATCAACTCCAAAACTGGACAGATCAGCTTTCAGGAAAAGAGCGCGGATGAGGGTATGTCTACAGAATATATTAATTGATGAAAATTGGGCTGTCTGCACTCTCAAAATGCATGTTGTTGCCAAATGTATTTCATATGCTGTAAACCTAGTTCATAGTTGTTAGTTTCCTTTAATGCCATACAAACACATACCAATCGTTGGTTAGAAGGCGATCGCCGAATTCGTCCTCGCTTTCTCCCGTGTCGCTGGCTGTCGTGTCATTTTCGTCGGTTTCGCTTGCATACGGTTCAAACCGATATGGCTCAATAGCTTCAGTTTCTTCTTCAATTTCGTTTTCGCTACCTGCCTCCACACTACAACCATCCGTTTCAATACATGCGTAATCTGTTGAATCGCTTAAGCCGCTGAAATCCGAGTCTAAATCCGAGCTAATGTCGCTATAGCTTGTTGTTCTATTCGCCATGTTTGTTTGTGTTGGCATCACTATGTGACGTCACAGGAAAATGGACGGGTGTATATAACGATGGTTAAAATCAGGCACTTTGAAGCTTTTTTTAGGGATATTGCGTGATGGGTAAAATTTTGAAAAAAACTTCGAAAAATAAAATAAGCCACTGGGAACTGATTTTTAATGGTTTTAACCCTTCTGAAATTGTGATAATGTTCCCCTTTAATAATGACTAGTTAAGAGCCAAAATGTAACTAATTTGCATGATAATAAGCAACTAGTTAATGGTGAATATGTTCCCCATACTAAAGTGTTACCATGTTTTACTACTGGTGCACAAAATGAAGCGTGCATGAACATCACCTTGTTCAAAGAACAAAACCAACACAGTGCATAAACTCACAACAAATTACACACCTGCAAATCAGTCTGACTTCTGCTGTTGCCGTATCCGTAATACGCCGATTGGGAGAAGTTTTTATTTACACGATGAGTTGGGTGTGTTTTGACCTCCGCCGAACCCCTGAGCCCGACTCACCGAACCCACAAGGTTTGATCGAACCCAGGTTAAGAACCACTGCTCTAGGGCCAATTTAGTGTTGCCAATCAACCTATCCCCAGGTGCATGTCTTTGGGGGTGGGAGGAAGCCGGAGTACCCGGCGGGAACCCACGCTGTGACGGGGAGAACATGCAAACTCCACACAGAAAGATCCCGAGCCCAGGATCGTACCTAGGACCTTTGTATTGTGAGGCACACGCACTAACCCCTGTCCCACCGTGCTGCCCTGGTTCCAAAACTGACCGTGGTAAACAAATTTCAGCGAAGTAGAAATTATTATTAATAAATCAAATATTTTAGAAGTTACAGTATTAAAAAATGGTTTAAAATTAATGTTTTATAGCCTTTAAACATGAAATAACACCCTATAGTCACCAATATAGTAGCCTTGAGTGTGTTCTGCTGTAGATAACATTACTCACCAGCAGTGTTGGGTTAGTTACTGAAAACCAGTAACTCGTTACAGTTACTAGTTACTTTATTTCAAAAGTAACTCAGTTACTAACTCAGTTACTTACACCAAAAAGTAATTTTTTACCATGAATTGATTAACGTGGAACCCGACTTAAACACGTTGAAAAACGTATTCGGGTGTCAATTGTACGGAATATGTACTGTACTGTGTAAACTGTACTGTTTCATATAATGTCTTCTCTTCCTTTGCAATCTACGAGTAAAAGTTTCAATCGATCAATCAAAAAAATTTGCAAATCAGATGGAAAATTCGAGGGAACATTGTTTGGGGATATCCATAATACGCTGATAGGGAGAAGTTTTTATTTACACGATAAGTCGGATGTGTCTTTACCTCCGTGGCTCCCTGAGGCCAACTCACCGAACCCCTAGGGTTCGATCGAACCCAGGTTAAGAACCACTGCTCTAGAGCCTCTGTGTCAAATTCAAAGCCCACGGGTCAGATCCTGCCCATGAATGAATTATCTATGGCCCCCGGGATTGATTGATTGATTGAAACTTGTATTAGTAGATTGCTCAGTACAGTACATATTCCCTACAATTGACCACTAAATGGTAACACCCGAATACGTTTTTCAACTTGTATAAGTCGGGGTCCACGTTAATCAATTCATGGTGATGATATTTGATTAGTATTAGAACCGGCCCGTAGGCCACTGTTTTGCACACACCAATACTCCATCAGTGTTGGTGCTAGGAATTTTCAAAATGGGGTCCCAGGTACCCATCAAGTCCTAAAAATGGGGTCCCACATACATTTTTTTGGGTACCACTTTTTTGTAATCGTTTTGAAAACAAATGGTAAATGTATGCATTATCCTGTTATATCTCACATTCTATATTTTATTTTTGGAAAAAGGTTGTCAAAAACGTTACTTAATTCATTAAAAAAAAATAATACAAAAGAAAACAAATTTTAATGCATGTGTAAATTTATTCTGTTATAAACATTCATTCACTTTTTTCTTTCCTTCATGGATCTAAACTTTACTGCTGCCGGTATTTTTTTCTATATTTTTACTGTAATATTTTCAGAATGTTTTTGTTCCATTTTTGGCCAAAGTGAGACAAAGAAAATAATCGGAAGTTGACTTTATTTTTTTTGTTTTAATGCCATGATTTTTATAGTCCGGCCCGCGTGTGCACAGATTTTCCTCCATGCGGCCCCTGAGCTAAAATGAGTTTGACACCCCTGCTCTAGAGCCACGAGTTTCTGTGTTGAAATCGCCATGTAAAATTGCAAATGCTAAAAGTAGCATGTCTATGGCGAATCCAATCTAAATTAGCATCAAGCTAGCGCATTTTGGAAGGGTGGAGCCTTACTTTGCCTTCCATCGTTTTTTGCCAAGCAAACTTTGGTGTTGAAAATGTCAACATTACTTAGAGGGAGTTTGACTGAGTTTCACCTGAGTGCTGCTCATACTTGCCAACCTTGAGACCTCCAAATTCGGGAGATTGGGGGTTGTGAGGTGGGCGGGGTTAAGGGGGCGGGGTTAAGGGGGGAGGAGTATATTTATAGCTAGAATTCACTGAAATTCAAGTATTTCTTATATATATATATATATATATATATATATATATATATATATATGTATGTGTGGGAAAAAAATCACAAGACTACTTCATCTCTACAGGCCTGTTTCATGAGGGGTTCCCTCAATCATCAGGAGATTTTAATGGGAGAATTCACATACCATGGTTTATATAGGGCACAGAGTGGGTGGGTACAGGCTGGCGTAGGGGCGTGGTGATTGGCTCATGTGTTACCTAGGAGGTGTTTCCGTCTGTGGCGGCATGCTGATACAATTTCGCTGCGCTTGTTGAGGGATGACAGGTCTGGACGGTATATAATAAACAGTTTCTCCTTCAAGCATAGGTTGCATCTTTTATTACCACTATTGTAAGGTGTGCTGGATGCAAGAATTTGCCATGTTATTGAATATTCAACATTATTGTCTCTGAGGTCCCAAATGTGTTTGCTGAGTTCTGTGTTATTCCGCAGGTTTTGGTTCCTGAAAGAAGCCTTGTGATTGTTCCATCTGGTTTTAAACTCTCCCTCGGTTAATCCTACATATGTGTCGGATGTGTTAATGTCCTTGCGTGTTACCTTAGATTGGTAAACAACTGATGTTTGTAAGCACCCACCGTTGAGAGGGCAATCAGGTTTTTTGCGGCAGTTGCAGCCTTTGTTGGTTTTGGGGTCGCTCTGTCCGGGGGCCGACGGCTCATTTGCAATTGTTTTGTTGTGGTTTGAGATAATTTGTCGTAATCAGACTGAGGAATTTGTGGCCAAATTCCTCAGTCTGATTGACAAACACTTCCCCAAAGGCAACACCCTAAGAAAAGTATTCAACAAGAACAACATTAAATTGAGCTACAGCTGTATGAACAATATACGACAAATTATCTCAAACCACAACAAAACAATTGCAAATGAGCCGTCGGCCCCCGGACAGAGCGACCCCAAAACCAACAAAGGCTGCAACTGCCGCAAGAAACCTGATTGCCCTCTCAACGGTGGGTGCTTACAAACATCAGTTGTTTACCAATCTAAGGTAACACGCAAGGACATTAACACATCCGACACATATGTAGGATTAACCGAGGGAGAGTTTAAAACCAGATGGAACAATCACAAGGCTTCTTTCAGGAACCAAAACCTGCGGAATACCACAGAACTCAGCAAACACATTTGGGACCTCAGAGACAATAATGTTGAATATTCAATAACATGGCAAATTCTTGCATCCAGCACACCTTACAATAGTGGTAATAAAAGATGCAACCTATGCTTGAAGGAGAAACTGTTTATTATATACCGTCCAGACCTGTCATCCCTCAACAAGCGCAGCGAAATTGTATCAGCATGCCGCCACAGACGGAAACACCTCCTAGGTAACACATGAGCCAATCACCACGCCCCTACGCCAGCCTGTACCCACCCACTCTGTGCCCTATATAAACCATGGTATGTGAATTCTCCCATTAAAATCTCCTGATGATTGAGGGAACCCCTCATGAAACAGGCCTGTAGAGATGAAGTAGTCTTGTGATTTTTTTCCCACACATACATATATTGCGCTCTACTACGGTATCGAGCACTATTTTTTGGATAACCTTATTAAGACATATATATATATATATATATATATATGTATTTTATTATGTATATATACATATAAATAAAATAAATACTTGAATTTCAGTGTTCATTTATTTACACATATACAACACATAACACTCCTCTCTACTCATTGTTGTATTTGAAAGTGCAATGCTTTGCAGCCAGTAGCACAGCCCTTGAAGGAGCATAGGTATGGGCAGTGTAATATTCTGGGTTGGAGTCAATAACCAGGCGAGGCGATGAAGTTACGTCTCTTTACTTCATACTTCGGAACCGACTCCCACACTTGCCGTCAGGGTACGCAATACACCGTAGACCGTTGGCCAACCGAAAAAGTAACCACAGAACACTATACGGTATAGTGTTTTGGGGTTACTTTTTGGTTGGCCAAGCGGACGTGACGACAGGCTGTCCTCACTCAGGTCCGCATGGACCTGGAGGGGGCGTGCCTTAAGTCCGGCTGGAAATCGGGAGAAATTCGGGAGAATGGTTGTCCCGGGAGATTTTCGGGAGAGGCACTGAAATTCGGGAGTCTCCCGGAAAATTCGGGAGGGTTGGCAAGTATGGTGCTGGTTGAGTGCTTGTTTCCTTGAGCCAGTGATTAGTCTGCAACCGGACGTGACGTCACATGCAACAAAGGTATGGAAATATGGCACCGTTGGATTCTATATCATGAATTGATACCCTGTAGCAGTCTTTTTCAACCACTGTGCCGCGGCGTGAGATACAGTCTGGTGTGCCGTGGGAGATGATCTAATTTAAACTATTTGGGTTAAAAATATTTTTTGCAAACCAGTAATTATAGTCTGCAAATGATGTGTTGTTGTTGAGTGTCGGTGCTGTCTAGAGCTCGGCAGAGTAACCGTGTAATACTCTTCCATATCAGTAGGTGGCAGCCGGTAGCTAATTGCTTTGTAGATGTCGGAAACAGCGGGAGGCAGCGTGCAGGTAAAAAGGTGTCTAATGCTTCAACCAAAAATAAACAAAAGGTGAGTGCACCTAAGAAAAGGCATTGAAGCTTAGGGAAGGCTATGCAGAACGAAACTAAAACTGAACTGGCTACAAAGTAAACAAAAACAGAATGCTGGACGACAGCAAAGACTTACTGTGGAGCAAAGACGGCGTCCACAATGTACATCCGAACATGACATGACAATCAACAATGTCCCCACAAAGAAGGATAAAAACGACTGAAATATTCTTGATTGCTAAAACAAAGTAGATGCGGGAAATATCGCTCAAAGGAAAACATGAAACTGCTATAGGAAAATACCAAAAAAAGAGAAAAAGCCACCTAAATAGGAGCGCAAGACAAGAACTAAAACACTACACACAGGAAAACAGCAAAAAACTCCAAATAAGTCAGGGTGTGATGTGACAGGTGGTGACAGTACACCTACTTTGAGACAAGAGCTATAGTGATGCATGCTTGGTTATGGTTTAAAGTCATATCCAACAATTGTGACGACTTTTTACTGTCAACTGAGTTTGTTTTTGAATGATTTCTGCTGGTGGTGTGCCTCCGGATATTTTCAACACAAAAAATGTGCCTTGGCTCAAAAAAGGTTGAAAAACACTGCCCTGTAGTACCGAGAAAATTTGGTGCCTATAAACGTCCAGAATTTGGTATCCATCCTTAATGTGAGCCACGGCAGTACAAGTAGTCCAATAATTACGTTTATAAAAGTATGTTTCACTACCATCAAACTCTTATGAGGGGTTCAGCTGTAACTATCAAATATATCAACCTTGGACAGAAAGATCCTTTGATGTCACAAATGGTCACTTTAAAAAATTCAGCAACTCTAATAGGACCAGACAGATGTCCAACTGTCCAAGTTTCAGTTTCGACAACCCTCGAAATAGATTTATGTCCAGAGACCTGCCACAGAAGATGTTGGTGCCCAGATTCAGGCCTCAAGGCTGCCATCATTTACTGCTCAAGGCCCGAAGTCTCTGTGCAAGACAAGAAGTCTATTTAGTCTTCCCATCCTCCCTCGGCACATCGGACCACCACACAACATCCACGTTCGATGCTGCTGTTAAAAGTGCATGCTAAATTACATCCAACAGACACTCAGGTTTTATATCATCTATGTCAGTGGTTCTTAAAGTGGAACATTATCACAATTTCAGAATGGTTAAAACCATTAAAAATCAGTTTCCAGTGGCTTATTATATTTTTCAAAGTTTTTTTCAAAATTTTACCCATCACGCAATATCCCTAAAAAAAGCTTCAAAGTGCCTGATTTTAACCATCGTTATATACACCCGTCCATTTTCCTGTGACGTCACATAGTGAAGCCAACACAAACAAACATGGCGGAAAGAACAGCAAGCTATAGCGACATTAGCTCGGATTCAGACTCGGATTTCAGCGGTTTAAGAGATTCAACAGATTACGCATGTATTGAAACGGATGGTTGGAGTGTGGAGGCAGGTAGCGAAAACGAAATTGAAGAAGAAACTGAAGCTATTGAGCCATATCGGTTTGAACCGTATGCAAGCGAAACCGACGAAAACGACACGACAGCCAGCGACACGGGAGAAAGCGAGGACGAATTCGGCGATCGCCTTCTAACCAACGATTGGTATGTGTTTGTTTGGCATTAAAGGAAACTAACAACTATGAACTAGGTTTACAGCATATGAAATACATTTGGCAACAACATGCACTTTGAGAGTGCAGACAGCCCAATTTTCATCAATTAATATATTCTGTAGACATACTTTATTTCAGTTACTTTTGAAATAAAGTAACTAGTAACTGTAACGAGTTACTGGTTTTCAGTAACTAACCCAACACTGCTGGTGAGTAATGTTATCTACAGCAGAACACACTCAAGGCTACTATATTGGTGACTATAGGGTGTTATTTCATGTTTAAAGGCTATAAAACATTAATTTTAAACCATTTTTTAATACTGTAACTTCTAAAATATTTGATTTATTAATAATAATTTCTACTTCGCTGAAATTTGTTTACCACGGTCAGTTTTGGAACCAGGGCAGTACGGTGGTACAGGGGTTAGTGCGTGTGCCTCACAATACGAAGGTCCTAGGTACGATCCTGGGCTCGGTACTTTCTGTGTGAAGTTTGCATGTTCTCCCCGTGACTGTGTGGGTTCCTCCCACCCCCAAAGACATGCACCTGGGGATAGGTTGATTGGCAACACTAAATTGACCCTAGAGCAGTGGTTCTTAACCTGGGTTTGATCAAACCCTGTGGGTTCGGTGAGTCAGGCTCAGGGGTTCGGTGGAGGTCAAAACACACCCAACTCATCGTGTAAATAAAAACTTCTCCCAATCGGCGTATTACGGATACGGCAACAGCAGAAGTCAGACTGATTTGCAGGTGTGTAATTTGTTGTGAGTTTATGCACTGTGTTGGTTTTGTTCTTTGAACAAGGTGATGTTCATGCACGGTTCATTTTGTGCACCAGTAGTAAAACATGGTAACACTTTAGTATGGGGAACATATTCACCATTAACTAGTTGCTTATTATCATGCAAATTAGTTACATTTTGGCTCTTAACTAGTCATTATTAAAGGGGAACATTATCACAATTTCAGAATGGTTAAAACCATTAAAAAATCAGTTCCCAGTGGCTTATTATATTTTTCGAAGTTTTTTTCAAAATTTTACCCATCACGCAATATCCCTAAAAAAAGCTTCAAAATGCTTGATTTTAAACATCGTTATATACACCCGTCCATTTTCCTGTGACGTCACATAGTGAAGCCAAGACAAACAAACATGGCGGAAAGAACAGCAAGCTATAGCGACATTAGCTCGGATTCAGACTCGGATTTCAGCGGTTTAAGAGATTCAACAGATTACGCATGTATTGAAACGGATGGTTGTAGTGTGGAGGCAGGTAGCGAAAACGAAATTGAAGAAGAAACTGAAGCTATTGAGCCATATCGGTTTGAACCGTATGCAAGCGAAACCGACGGAAACGACACGACAGCCAGCGACACGGGAGAAAGCGAGGACGAATTCGGCGATCGCCTTCTAACCAACGATTGGTATGTGTTTGTTTGGCATTAAAGGAAACTAACAACTATGAACTAGGTTTACAGCATATGAAATACATTTGGCAACAACATGCACTTTGAGAGTGCAGACAGCCCAATTTTCATCAATTAATATATTCTGTAGACATACCCTCATGTCAGCAGGCCAGGGAAGCTAGGGTCGATATTCTTCTCTTGACGGTGTGAGCCAAGACATCCAGGGGGTTTAGCTCGCTCGTCTGCGGGGACAAACTGCCGCCAGTGCTTGCCGTGCTACCGAGGTCCTTTGTCCCTGAATTGCTCACACACTCCGGCAGATTCAATGGGGGTCTGGCGGCAGATTTCTTTGACTTTATCGTTGGAAATGCATCTGCTTTGAGTGTCGCAGGATATCCACACATTCTTGCCATCTCTGTCGTAGCATAGCTTTCGACGGTAAAGTGTGCGGAACAAACGTCCAATTTCTTGCCACTTTGGCATCTTTGGGCCACTGGTGCAACTTGAATCCGTTCCTGTTGGTGTTGTTACACCCTCCGACAACACACCGACGAGGCATGATGTCTCCAAGGTACGGAAAACATTTGAAAAAACGGAAAATAACAGAGCTGATTTGACTCGGTGTTTGAGAAAATGGCGGATTGCTTCCCGATGCGACGCCACGTTGTGACGTCATCGCTCCGAGAGCGAATATTAGAAAGGCGTTTAATTCGCCAAAATTCACCCATTTAGAGTTCAGAAATCGGTTAAAAAAATATATGGTCTTTTTTCTGCAACATCAAGGTATATATTGACGCTTACATAGGTCTGGTGATAATGTTCCCCTTTAACCTTGTTGGAGGTACCAAACCCCACCAGTTTCATATGCGCATTCACCGAACCCTTCTTTAGTGAAAAAATAAAATGGGTTCTTTTTTAAAATTCAAGACAAAGTTATATGGTTTTTTTTTACACAAAATGAACCGTGCATGAACATCACCTTGTTCAAAGAACAAAACCAACACAGTGCATGAACTCACAACAAATTACACACCTGCAAATCAGCTGGAAAATTAGAGGGAACAGTCTTTGGGGGTATCCATAATATCATCGGCGGTCACTCGAATGAGTATGACGATCCTCCTGGGAGGGGTGTATCCCTTTATGGAGGATGCCTGTGCGTGACTTTGTTTTACGTGGGGAGACTGGTGCACAGACAGTCATCACATGATCCTTGACAGAATCGGGTCAGGGTACAGTGGCATGGAGTCCAAGACGACTGGGGACCCTTTTCTGCTGCAGCCTTCTTCCGCCTTCGCAGCCGTTGTGGTAGTTCTTAAATCTACCGTCTTCCGCCTGCTCCGCAGTTGAGGTCTTCACCGTATCCCTGGCTAGGGGGCAGTCAGGTACTAAGCCTTTGTCAAGGGCCATCTGGGGTAACAGTAGTAAAGGGGTTAACCTCCTAGTGCCCCAAAACCCCATAGAGGAGCTTCCACTGCCGGATGCACTTTAACGTCATGCCCATTAATCAAATATCCATAATACGCCGATTGGGAGAAGTTTTTATTTACACAATGAGTCGGGTGTGTCGTGACCTCCGCGGCCGAGACTCTGCCTAACCCCTGAGGCCGACTCACCGAACCGCTAGGGTTCGATCGAACCCAGGTTAAGAACCACTGATCTATGTGCTCCTAAATACCAACCAAAGACCAATAATGATTAAAAGCATTGAACGTGACTGACAGCAGCTTTATCGGTATCAATGCTTTTGTTTCTTAACTTTGAGCCCTCAGAATGGTAAATATGCCTATCTGCTTTCCACCTCAAAGACCACATTGAGATGGAGAGCAAATGTCTTATAGTATTTTACCAAGTACCTAGTAGGGCTCCGCGGATTATCTGAAGCCTCTGATATCACTTCATCTCATCGTGTAATCGGGTTGCTGTCACATGTCGTTGGGAGCACTCCACATTTCCTAAAGCCTCAGCAACAGCTGGAGGACAAAAACAAAAACTTGAGGTAAATGATATTCAGGATGCAGACAACCGGTGTTACATCTTTGACAATGACCTGAAGATGCACGATGGAATCAGTATAGAGCAGGGGTCGGCAACCCTCAGCTCTAGAGGGGGCGGTCTAGCTCGGTTGGTAGAGTGGCGGTGCCAGCAACGTGAGGGTTCCAGGTTGGATCCCAGCTTCTGCCATCCTAGTCACTGCCGTTGTGTCCTTGGGCAAGACACTTTACCCACTTAGATATTGGGTTTCACTATGTAAAAGCGCTTTAAGTCACTAGAGAAAAGCGCTATATAAATATAATTCACTTCACTAGAACCGCATGTGGCTCTTTACCGCCGTCCTAGTGGCTCCCTGGAGCTTTTTCAAAAATGTATGATAATGGAAAAAGACCGTAGATGGTGAAATCCCTAAATGTCTTGCAATAGCTCCTTGAAAAATGTTGTTCTTAAACTGTTGGACAATTTGCTCACGCATTTGTTGACAAAGTGGTGACCCTCGCCCCATCCTTATTTGTGAATGACTGAGCATTTCATGGAAGCTGCTTGTATACCCAATCAAGGCACCCACCTGTTCCCAATTAGCCTACTCACCTGTGGGATGTTCCAAATACCGTATTTTTTCGGACTATAAGTCGCAGTTTTTTTCATAGTTTGGCCGGGGGTGCGACTTATACTCAGGAGCGACTTATGTGTGAAATTATTAACACATTACCGTAAAATATCAAATAATATTATTTAGCTCATTCACGTAAGAGACTAGACGTATAAGATTTCATGGGATTTAGTGATTAGGAGTGACAGATTGTTTGGTAAACGTATAGCATGTTCTATATGTTATAGTTATTTGAATGACTCTTACCATAATATGTTACGTTAACATACCAGTTGGTTATTTATGCCTCATATAACGTACACTTATTCAGCCTGTTGTTGTCACGTCTGTGTAATCATGTTTTGTTTTAGTCATGTTTTGTTTTGTTTTGTTTAGTTATTGGACTCTTTAGTTTCTGGCTTTTCACTCCCCTTGTCTTGTTTTCATAGTTACCCATTAGTTTCACCTGTTCCACGTTTGGACTCATTGTGCACTCTTGTTTGTCACCATAGCAACCCATTAGTTTTCACCTGTCACGTCACGCACCTGTTTCACGTTTTGAGTCACGCACCTGTTTTCACTAATCATGTCACTAGTATTTAAGTTCATTGTTTTCAGTTTGTCGTGCTGGCGACATCCGGATTCATACCCCTGTCACACTCTGTTTACCTCTGCGTACTTCATGCCCTGTCCAAGTACGTTTTTTCGATTCATGCCACAGTTAGCGACTTTTGTTCATGTCCTTAGTTTTTTGCCCACGTGCAAGTATTGGTTTCATTTGTCAAGTTTGTACTTCCGCCTTGTGCGCGCCTTTTGTTTGTTCTTTTTGTTATAGTAAAATTAAATATGTCTTCACCTTCACGCCATGTCTGGTCCAAATGTTCATATGCACCACGGGAGAACAAACCACGCCATAGTCCAAGTCTTGACAGTTGTTCACTATTCTTTATTTATTTTAAATTGCCTTTCAAATGTCTATTCTTGGTGTTGGGTTTTATCACATAAATTTCCCCCAAAAAATGCGACTTATGTTTTTTCCTTCTTTATTATGCATTTTCGGCCGGTGCGACTTATACTCCGGAGCGACTTATACTCCGAAAAATACGGTAAGTGTTTGATGAGCATTCCTCAACTTTCCCAGTCCTTTTTGCCACTTGTGCCAGCTTTTTTTGAAACATGCTGCAGGCATCAAAGTCCAAATGAGCTAATATTTGCAAAAAATAACAAAAGTTTACCGGTTCGAACGTTAAAAGTATCTTGTCTTTGCAGTCTATTCAATTGTCTATAGCAGGGGTGCTCACACTTTTTCTGCAGGCGAGCTACTTTTCAATTGATCAAGTCGTGGGGATCTACCTCATTCATATATATAATTTATATTTACTTATTTATGAAATATATGTTTTTGTTAACAAGTTAAAGGTGTTTAATGATAATGCAAGCATGTTTAACACATATAGTTAATATTGTTAATAAATTAAACGTGTTTAATGATAATGTAATCATGTTTAACACATAGTTAATATTGTTAATAAATTAAAGGTGTTTAATGATAATACAAGAATGTTTAATACATATAGTTAATATTGTTAATAAATTAAAGGTGTTTAATGATAATACAAGTATGTTTAATACATATAGTTAATATTGTTAACAAGTTAAAGGTGTTTAAAGATAATGCAAGCATGTTTAACACATATAGTTAATATTGTTAACAAGTTAAAGGTGTTTAATGATAATAAAAGCATGTTTAATACATATAGTTAATATTATTAATAAGTTAAAGGTGTTTAAAGATAATACAAGCATGTTTAACACATATAGTTAATATTGTTAACAAGTTAAAGGTGTTTAATGATAATACAAGCATGTTTAATACATTATAGTTAATATTGTTAATAAGTTAAATGTGTTTAAAGATAATGCAAGCATGTTTTAACACATATAGTTAATATTGTTAACAAGTTAAGGTGTTTAAAGATAATACAGGCATGTTTAACACATATAGTTAATATTGTTAATAAGTTAAAAGTGTTTAAAGATAATACAGGCATGTTTAACACATATAGATTCCTTTCTTTCATGAAGACAAGAATATAAGTTGGTGTATTACCTGATTCTGATGACTTGCATTGATAGGAATCAGACAGTGCTGCTAAAAACGTCCGCATTTTCGAATGGAGGAGAAAAAAGTCCTCCTTTCTGTCCAATACCACATGAAAGTGGTTGGTTTTTGGCATCTTATTTGTCCAGCTTCCGTACTCCTTTGTATACACTTTACACGAAATACATTGTCGGCAAACTCCGTAGCTTGCTAGCTTGTACACGCCAGCTTTCTGAGACTCGTTTTGTTAGCGCAACTGTGCAACTGTGCAGTCGGTCTTTGGAGTTTTGACGACAGGTACGGCGCCAGAGTCTGTTGAAATAAAGTGTTTCTCGCCTTCCTGTCGGTAATTTTAATGAGCTGGCAGCAGCCAGCGTCATCTCAGAAGACCTTCGGGTGCCGTGAATGTCAATCAAGTGACGAAAGTGACGTCATAGTGAAGATTTACGATCGCTCATTTTTAGGACTATTTTTTTAATGCCTGGCTGGTGATCGACTGACACACCCTCCGAGATCGACCGGTAGCTCGCGATCGACGTAATGAGCACCCCTGGTCTATAGGTTGAAAAGGATTTGCAAGTCATTGTATTCTGTTTTTATTTACATTTAATAACATGTTCATGTTAATTAAATATGTATATCAGCTCCATCACATGGTTTGACATATAAACGACAGCAGGGCCGGCCCGTGGTATAGGCCGTATAGGCAAATGCAAAGGGCGCCGTCCATCAGGGGGCGCCACGCCAGTGCCACAAATGTTGGAGAAAAAAAGAAAAGAAAAAAAAAAGTTGGTACTATTATTTCTAAATACAAAAAATAATCCCACCTTAATTAAAATGCAAAGTAAAGCCTATTTAATAGAAATATTATTTGTTACAACATTACGCCGCCCCCCCCCCCCCTCCCCCCGCACGATGCGCCCCCTCCCTTCCCGTATCATGACTCTTTTTGGACGTCACCACATCAAAAAATCAACACAAGATGTCAAAACGGCCAAAACTGTCAGGTGCCCAGGGAAGAAAAAAGGGAAAAGAAGAGGAGGAGAAACGAGAAAAGACAGAGGTAGCAGGTAGGTAACGTTAGCCTACATGAAATTATTTGTCTGTTACAGAATGTGATAGTAACCTGGCTTTTTAGCATTAAGCTAATGTTACATGATTCGGCAATTGCTAATCAATAAATAGCTAGTTCTGTTTTAACGTCGGGTTAATATTGTGGAGGGGGCTAAATTGTTATGGAAAATAATAATGTAACGTTAGGTAATTACAGTACTCCCACCTTACATTCCTCAGGGACATTTGTATTAGATCTTTTAAGCAGGTGTTTTTTGTTTACATTGTTATTGCCTTCTGGTTAGCTAATGTTTGCCCTGCAGGTAATAGTCACTTGTCCACCCCTTTATATATTAGGTATAGTTGTAAGTAAAAAAAAAAAAAAAAGGTCAAAGACAAAGCTATTCAGTTTCTTGTGAGTATATACACTTCACTGCCGATGTGGGGGGGCGCCACCTAAAATCTTGCCTAGGGCGCCAGATTGGTTAGGGCCGGGCCTGAACGACAGCACCTTCCACATTTTCTGCAGAAACCACAGCTTTATCCTGTAAATAGAGGTTTCATACACTGACATAGTGCACTACATAAAAGCAGTCACTCTGGACTAGATTACCATGAAAGGATATCATGTTCAGCGTTTCTTGTTTAGAAGGCCATCGCCACTTCATTGAGGACAGTAATGGAATGAAACCAGCTCCACTTAACACCACCATGTGGGTTAATCTGCTGGTGAATGAGAGACGGGAAAGGAGCTCCGCCAGTTGGACAAAGCATCTACCTTGACACCTGACTTTTTGGTTCAAACCTCTTCAAAGGCTCCTTTTCTGCGAGGCAGAGCCGAGCTGCTGCAGCCGACACGTTTAGTCAGCTGGGCTGTGATGCCGCCATCCGTCCGAGACAAACTTGCCAACCCTCCCGGATTTTCCGGGAGACTCCCGATATTCAGCGCCTCTCCCGAAAATCTCCCGGGACACATTTTCTCCCGAAAATCTCCCGAAATTCAGGCGGAGCTGGAGGCCACGCCCCCTCCAGCTCCATGCGGACCTGAGTGACGTGTTGACAGCCTGTTCACACGTCCGCTTTCCCACTATACAAACAGCTAATGATGGAGGGCGAGTTCTTGGTTTCCTATGTGGGTTTATTGTTAGGCAGTTTCACTAACGTCCTCCCAGCGCGGTAACAACACACAACAACAGCAGTCACGTTTTCGTCTACCGTAAAGCAGTTCGTCTGCCGTAAACAGCAATGTTGTGACACTTTTAAACAGGACAATACTGCCATCTACTGGACATGCATATGTGACCCACCCATAATGTGTCACATTTTTGTGTTGATTTATTTATTTTATTTTGTGGTTTGAATTCGTTTTTGGAGCTGTCATTGCACATTTATCAGTATTCACATTGGTCAGTAGGGGGCAGTAGGGCGTTTCTTCCTAATTGAATGCTATCACCTGCAGACCGGAAGTGTCTTGTCATTCTGATGAGCGCGACCAGTCTGTGAACAATTGAAACGTCCTGTGTGCTTTTTCTTCCTGTATAACAGGTTAGTTTTGGTGAATCAACTCACTGAATAATATCCATGTGATCTTTATAAGTTTAAGTACACATTCTGATGGTGGAGCCTAACTCTAAAGTGTTTGTGAGTTGTAGTTTGTATTTGTGAATGAATCCAGTGCACAGCTGCAGTAATCAATGCAAAAAGGCGACGTGAGTGCGCAATGTTTATATAGGAACTTCTGATCCTAATTCAGACTCCCAAATTAGAGCTCCCGTTTTCTTATTGATTTTATAATGTATATTTGTATAATGTGTGTGTTCTGAAATAGTGACAGAGAATAGAACGAGGATGGACAATTCAACCCTTAACTCAACAATGAGTAGATGAGTGTTGTGTGTATGTATATGTGTAAATCAATGAACACTGAAATTCAAGTATTTATTTTATTAATATATACATATATATATATATATCTGGTCAGGATGCCACCCGAACGCCTCCCTAGGGAGGTGTTTAGGGCACGTCCGACCGGTAGGAGGCCGCGGGGAAGACCCAGGACACGTTGGGAAGACTATGTCTCCCGGCTGGCCTGGGAACGCCTCGGGGTCCCACAGGAAGAGCTGGACGAAGTGGCTGGGGAGAGGGAAGTCTGGGCTTCCCTACTTAGGCTGCTGCCCCCGCGACCCGACCTCGGATAAGCGGAAGAAGATGGATGGATGGATGGATGGATATATATATATATATATATGTAATAAAATATTTATATATATATATAGCTAGAATTCACTGAAAGTCAAGTATTTCTTATATATATATATATATATATATATATATATATATATATATATATCTTAACCACGCCCTCCGCCCCACCCCGACCACGCCCCCTACCCCCCACCCCCCACCTCCCGAAATCGGAGGTCTCAAGGTTGGCAAGTATGGTCCGAGAGCTAGTTATATTCCTAAAAAAAAAACTGGGGAAAGAAAACAACAGAGCAAGAGAGGGCACACAGCTGAGAAAGAGATTGCACTTGCGCAAATATGTTTTAGATGAGTGCTGGAATAAAAGCAAGCAACGTGTGCAATCTTCTTCTGCACACCGTCAAGGAGGAAATATTCAATATTTGGCAATGGCTTCTTCCATTTTACAAATTCAATTTGCTGAATGGCAATTCTGGGAGTTCTCACTGTCATTTGCCCACAGAGAAACTGCAACAAAGTTACACTGTAAAGCCTTAACTAATGTCTAAAGTTAGCAGAAGTATATATTTTAAACTTCGCTTAATACAAACCCCGTTTCCATATGAGTTGGGAAATTGTGTTAGATGTAAATATAAACGGAATTTGCAAATCATTTTCAACCCATATTCGGTTGAATATGCTACAAAGACAACATATTTGATGTTCAAACTCATAAACATTTTTTTTTTTTTTTTTTTTTTTTTGCAAATAATCATTAACTTTAGAATTTAATGCCAGCAACACGTGACAAAGAAGTTGGGAAAGGTGGCAATAAATACTGATCAAGTTGAGGAATGCTCATCAAACACTTATTTGGAACATCCCACAGGTGTGCAGGCTAATTGGGAACAGGTGGGTGCCATGATTGGGTATAAAAACATGAAAGGATGGGGCGAGGTGCACCCCTTTGTCCACAACTGCGTGAGCAAATAGTCAAACAGTTTAAGAACAACATTTCTCAAAGTGCAATTGCAAGAAATTTAGGGATTTCAACATCTACGCTCCATAATATCATCAAAAGGTTCAGAGAATCTGGAGAAATCACTCCACGTAAGCGGCATGGCCGTAAACCAACATTGAATGACCGTGACCTTCGATCCCTCAAGCGGCACTGTATCAAAAACCGACATCAATCTCTAAAGGATATCACCACAAGGGCTCAGGAACACTTCAGAAAACCACTGTCACTAAATACAGTTTGTCGCTACATCTGTAAGTGCAAGTTAAAGCTCTACTATGCAAAGCGAAAGCCATTTATCAACAACATCCAGAAACGCCGCCGGCTTCTCTGGGCCCGAGATCATCTAAGATGGACTCATGCAAAGTGGAAAAGTGTTCTGTGGTCTGACGAGTCCACATTTCAAATTGTTTTTGGAAATATTCGACATCGTGTCATCCGGACCAAAGGGGAAGCAAACCATCCAGACTGTTATCGACGCAAAGTTGAAAAGCCAGCATCTGTGATGGTATGGGGGTGCATTAGTGCCCAAGGCATGGGTAACTTACACATCTGTGAAGGCACCATTAATGCTGAAAGGTACATACAGGTTTTGGAACAACATATGCTGCCATCTAAGCGCCGTCTTTTTCATGGACGCCCCTGCTTATTTCAGCAAGACAATGCCAAGCCACATTCAGCACATGTTATAACAGCGTGGCTTCGTAAAAAAAGAGTGCAGGTACTTTCCTGGCCCGTCTGCAGTCCAGACCTGTCTCCCATCGAAAATGTGTGGCGCATTATGAAGCGTAAAATACGACAGCGGAGACTCCGGACTATTTAACGACTGAAGCTCTACATAAAGCAGAAATGGGATGTATATATATATATATATATATATATATATATATATATATATATATTCATACATACTGTATATATTCCTTGCACACTAATTGACTGATTGAAAGAGCGCACTTGCTGCATGTCACGTTATCGATGGTAAAATGCATTTTTAGACAATATGATTTGCCTGAGTGGCTAGGAGACGGTAGAAAATGGACTAGTAAGGACAAATAAAAATAAATAAATAAATAAATAAATATTTTTTTATTATTTTTTTTTTTTACTTGGGACTTCCCATGGGCCGGATTTTGGACGCTGGGGGGCCGTATCGGGCCCGCGGGCCGTAGTTTGGGGACCCCTGTTCTATATTTTTAATGGAAGATATACAATTTCGGTGTTGTTTACTTGAGTCATATTGCAGTCTAGACGTATCTCGTATGTGTGACTGCCATCTACAGGTCACACTTATCATTTCACCATGTACCACATAAAATAGCTTCGAGGTCGGTAAGCACAACCAAAATTATTCCGTACATTAGGCGCACCGGGTTATAAGGCGCACTGTCGAGTTTTGAGAAAAAGAAAGGATTTTAAGTGCGCCTTATAGTCCGAAAAATACTACTACAGTTGTTTGTAGTACACAACATTGTATGGTTTTTCAAAATGATATTTCCAACATAAAAGTTTGTTTTTCTTTTTAAAAGGCATGTTTCATGATAAAATGTAGTTTTTTGGGAAGGCCAAGCACAGTTTAAATTGACTTCAATGCATTTCAATGGGCGGGGCTGATTTGAGTCCTCGGTTTTGGAACGCAACGTGCTCCTAAGTCGAGGGTCCCACTGTAAAATCGACCAAGGATTGTACAGTTTATTTCACGGATCATTACTCAGTCCATGGGAAAGGGCTTTTTGATTATTGCCATTTGTTATTATGGGATGTCTGGGACAAAAGTAGGAGAAAGCTCATTTCTACTTTGGTGCTCAAGCTGCAAACGACTGGGAAGCTTTGTCGTCCACGAGGTACAGTCTACACTAATGTACCCCACAGGACTAATTACTGGACTCCAAAGTGAGTGTGTGTTCATAATTTCCCAGGGCCACAAAAGCTGCAACAATCAAGTGTTAAGGACACGAAAGCAGTACATTTGAAAGTACCATTGTACCCAAGCTATTGTACTACTAAATATAGCACAATGATGTATTTTCTTATACATTTTGCAGAGTACCGTATTTTCCGGACCATAGGGTGCACCGGATTATAAGGCGCACTGCCAATAATTGGTCTATTTTCTATCTTTTTTTTCATATATAAGGCGCACCGGATTATAGGGCGCATTAAAGGAGTCATATATATATATTTTTTTTTCTAAATTGAAAACACTTCCTTGTGGTCTACATAACATGGATGCGCCGTTTTGTGGGCGGTCTTATTTACGTGGCTCACCTTCTGCAGCGTCTTCTCCCCGTCATCTTTGTTGTAGCGTGCAAGGACGGGAGTGGAAGAAGTGTCAAAAGATGGAGCTAACTGTTTTAATGACATTCAGACTCTACTTCAATCAATAACGTAGCAGCAGCATCTCCTCATCCGGAAACAACAACGAGGCCAGAAATGTGTCTTGTGACAAACTGTCCGAACTCTCTAATAACTAAAGTTCCTTGGGTGAATAATGTAAACTCACAACACCGGTATGTTTTAGCGCTTTCATGACGAGTTTACTGACAGATATAAGTAAGAACTTTACACTACTTTATATTAGAAATGGCAACAGCGGAGGATGAATGTCACATAACAAGAAAATAGAGAAAAAGAAGAAGCTTATCGACTACGGCGTCGCCACGGACTACAAAGGCGGAGGCGCACAATTTTTCAGGATTCATGCAGATCCCAAATACAGATCAGCAGGTACCGGAACGTAAGAAAAGTTGCTTTTGCATAATATTGCGCAACAAAACGCCAGATAATATGTCTTACCTTATACACACACCATACCATGCCACACCTACTCAGTGGCCTAGTGGTTAGAGTGTCCGCCCTGAGATCGGTAGGTTGTGAGTTCAAACCCCGGCCGAGTCATACCAAAGACTATAAAAATGGGACCCATTACCTCCCTGCTTGGCACTCAGCATCAAGGGTTGGAATAGGGGGTTAAATCATCAAAAATTATTCCCGGGCGCAGCCACCGCTGCTGCCCACTGCTCCCCTCACCTCCCAGGGGGTGATCAAGGGTGATGGGTCAAATGCAGAGAATAAATTCGCCACATCTAGTGTGTGTGTGACTATCATTGGTACTCCAGAGAGTGGTGAGGACGACGGAAAAGATCATCAGGACTCCTCTTCCTCCTATCCAGGAGATCGCAAAAAGCCGCTGCCTGACCAGGGCTCAGAACATCCGCAGAGACTCCTTCCACCCCCACCAAGGACTGTTTTCGCTGCTGGACTCTAGAAAGAGGTTCCGCAGCCTCCGAAGCAGAACCTCCAGGTTCTGTAACAGATTCTTCCCTCAGGCCGTGAGACTCTTGAACGCATCATAATAATCCCCTCAACTCCCCCCATTTTGGGGGGAGTTGAGGAATAAAAAAGACATTATAACATACATCCATAAAAGTGGATGCATGTGAAAAAGTGCAATATATTTATCTGTGCAGTAATCTATTTATTTATTTATATATGCACCTTATTGTTTTTTTATCCTGCACTACCATGAGTTTTTGTAACGAAATTTCGTTCTTATCTGTACTGTAAAGGTCAAATTTGAATGACAATAAAAAGGAAGTCTAAGTATAAGTCTTTAACTTTAACTTTAATAATACTCGTATGTTTAATGCGCCGACAATCCATCAAGCGGTGCGGCTTCATAGCTTACCAAAGTCGTACTAAAACATTTGGAAAGATTTTTGAGCGCCGTGTGTAATGTTCTATATTTTCAATTGAACATATAAAATGGTGCTGTTTACTTGAGTCATATTGCCATCATAGTGCAAGCCCCCCTAAAATATTCTTAAGCCCCCTTAAATAATTTGGTGTTTTTGGGGTTTTTTTTACGATTAAATGCCGACATATTCATTATAAAGTGGCCCAAATATGAGTTTGAATAAATAATCATATAACCTGTTATTCACTCAGTTTCCCCTCACTTCGTAGCGTAAGGTAGAAAGCCCCTTTCGTGCGTCGGTATCCAATCCATTCCACTTGTTCATATAGAAAATGCCCACATCACTCAAATTCCAGCCCGCATTTTCTCTGCGACCTTGCTTGCGGTCCTGCAGGTGTACGAAGCACATTATCTTCCTTTACAATGAGTGAAGCTGCACAAAACCTTGTGTGTGCAATTGTAAATCATTTATTTTTTAAGTTTTGTGTTTCTTGTAGAATCTATATAAAGTAATATACATTAGCCTATTGTTAAAATAATGAAAAAAACATCGATGGCTTGTTAAACATTTAATAGGATTTTCAGAGGGAGGAAAAACCAAGACATTTAATATAAAATGTAAAATGAATAAATACATAAAAAGAAAAAGAAAATATATGGTTAAAAGCCATCGTCCCAGGGAGCATTTCATTTCGTGCCGTGCATTTTTTTTAAATAATAATAATAACAATGAATAATTTCTAAGTCTTTGTTAGCCGTTTGTGAAGTTTTGTGCTCGTGCGTAACATTCGCTCGCATCCTGTGCATCTCCTGGGGGCAAAGCCCCCTCTGTCCTTAAAAGCTAGTGACGCCCCTGGTGCAGTCTACACGTATCTCTTATGTTTGACTGCCATCTACTGGTCACACTTATCATTACACCATGTACCAAATAAAATTGCTTCGAGGTCGGTAAGCAAAACCAGAACTATTCCGTACATTAGGCGCACCGGGTTATAAGGCGCTCTGTCGAGTTTTGAGGGGAAACAAAGGATTCTAAGCGTGCCTAATAGTCCGGAAAATACGATAGGTGTCTGAGTGCATATACAATGTGTGTCTCGAGCTGCAAGACACATAAAATACAGTCATTATCCCAAAGGACTGTGGTCCCGCTTCACCCCTGCAGAGATAAGTCGAGCTTGGTAATGGACTGCTAATATGATTGAGCCTTTCTCACAACTCAGACTTGTATCTGTTTTGCTGGGTGAAGTAGTCAGACACACAAAGATGGAGTAATGTTCCTCCAGCGACGAAAAGTCCCTGGAGAGGAAGAGCCGAAAGGCAACGGTCCAATGAGAACGCAGCAGAGGACGAGTACACGAGGTGAGGTGATACTGCATGTACGCGCTCATTAGAGTTGGATCGCCACCAAAAGCAACACAACCAGCTCTCTGTTTTGAAGACGGATGCTTGCAGAGAAACCACACAGTGTTCAAAGAGACGGGGGCGCTTGTTAGTCAAGTTTTTGTGTGCTGAGAAACAATAAAGTTATCAAAAAAATATTATTATTTTTTTATGAGTTTGCAGATAACATAAAAGGAGATTCAAAAAGGGACATATTATGAAAAACTGATTTTTATTTATTTACCGGAGTATAAGTCGCACTGGAGTATAAGTCGCATTTTTTGGGGTTATTTATTTGATAAAAGCCAACACCAAGAATAGACATTTGAAAGGCAATTTAAAATAAATAAAGAATAGTGAACAACAGGCTGAATAAGTGTACGTTATATGAGGCATAAATAACCAACTGAGAACGTGCCTGGTATGTTAACGTAACATATTATGGTAAGAGTCATTCAAATAACTATAACATATAGAACATGCTATACGTTTACCAAACAATCTGTCACTCCTAAATCCCATGAAATCTTATACGTCTAGAACAGGGGTCGGCATACTTGCCAACCTTGAGACCTCCGATTTCTGGAGGTGGTGGGTGGGGAGTGGGGGGCGTGGTCGGGGGTGGGGCGGGGGGGTCGTGGTTGGGGACGTGGTTAAGAGATATATATATATATATATATATATATAAGAAATACTTGACTTTCAGTGAATTCTAGCTATATATATACATTTTTTTTATTACATATATATATATATATATAAAGAAATACTTGAATTTCAGTGTTCATTTATTTACACATATACACACAACACTCATCTACTCATTGTTGAGTTAAGGGTTGAATTGGCCATCCTTGTTCTATTCTCTGTCACTATTTCAGAACACACACATTATACAAATATACATTATAAAATCAAAAAGAAAACGGGAGCTCTAATTTGGGAGTCTGAATTAGGATCAGAAGTTCCTATATAAACATTGCGCACTCACGTCGCCTTTTTGTATTGATTACTGCAGCTGTGCACTGGATTCATTCACAAATACAAACTACAACTCACAAACACTTTAGAGTTAGGCTCCACCATCAGAATGTGTACTTAAACTTAGAAAGATCACATGGATATTATTCAGTGAGTTGACTCAACAAAACTAACCTGTTATACAGGAGGAAAAAGCACACAGGACGTTTCAATTGTTTACAGACTGGTCGCGCTCATCAGAATGACAAGACACTTCCGGTCTGCAGGTGATAGCATTCAATTGGCCCCCTACTGACCAATGTGAATACTGATAAATGTGGAATGACAGCTCCAAAAACGAATTCAAACCACAAAATAAAATAAATAAATCAACACAAAAATGTGACACATTATGGGTGGGTCACATTTGCATGTACAGTAGATGGCAGTATTGTCCTGTTTAAAAGTGTCACAACATTGCTGTTTACAGCAATGTTGTGAACAGGCTGTCAACATGTCACTCAGGTCCACATGGAGCTGGAGGGGGCGTGGCCTCCAGCTCCGCCTGAATTTCGGGAGATTTTCGGGAGAAAATTTGTCCCGGGAGGTTTTCGGGAGAGGCGCTGAATTTCGGGAGTCTCCCGGAAAATCCGGGAGGGTTGGCAAGTATGGGGGTCGGCAACCCAAAATGTTGAAAGAGCCATATTGGACCAAAAATACAAAAACAAATCTGTCTGGAGCCGCAAAAAAAATTAAAAGCCATATTACATACAGATAGCGTGTCATGAGATATACATTGAATTAAGAGGACTTGAAGGAAACTAAATGACCTCAAATATAGCTACAAATGAGGCATAATGACGCAATATGTACATATAGCTAGCCTAAATAGCATGTTAGCATCGATTAGCTTGCAGTCATGCTCTGACCAAATATGCCCGATTAGCACTCCACACAAGTCAATAACATCAACAAAACTCACCTCTATGTATCCATGCACAACGTTAAAAGTTTGGTGGACAAAATGAGACAGAAAAAGAAGTGGCATTAATCACGTCCTAGAAAGTTATACATTTAAACAAACTACGGTGAGTTCAAGGACCGCCAAAATTAGTGGGACAAAACGGCGCTCGCCAAATACTCGAATCAGTGAAGCATGTTTAATACAAACAGTGTGCTTTATAACAATTGGGGAGGTTTGTGTCATGTTTGTCCTCCTTCAGAAACCATATTAACACAAAAAATGTATTTTTTTCCCCTCATCATTTTTCATACATTTTCGAAAAAGCTCCAGAGAGCCACTCGCGTGAGAGGAAGGGTCAATCATTTTGCAATGCAGTCTGCTGAAAATGATGGAAAGCGCTACTCTATATAGCAACTAGGGGTGTGGGAAAAAATCGATTCGAATTCGAATCGCAATTCTCACGTTGTGCGATTCAGAATCGATTCTCATTTTTAAAAAAATCGATTATTTTTTTAAAATGTTTTTTTTTTTTTTTCTTTTTTTTTTTTATTTATTTATTTATTTTTTTAATTAATCAATCCAACAAAACAATACACAGCAATACCATAACAATGCAATCCAATTCCAAAACCAAACCCGACCCAGCAACACTGCAATAAACAGAGCAATTGAGAGGAGACACAAACACGACACAGAACAAACCAAAAGTAGTGAAACAAAAATGAATATTATCAACAACAGTATCAAAAGTAGTTACAATTTCAACATAGCAGTGATTAAAAATCCCTCATTGACATTATCATTAGACATTTATATTAAAAAAAAATTAAAAAAGAACAATAGTGTCACAGTGGCTTACACTTGCATCGCATCTCATAAGCTTGACAACACACTGTGTCCAATATTTTCACAAAGATAAAATAAGTCATATTTTTGGTTCATTTAATAGTTAAAACAAATTTACATTATTGCAATCAGTTGATAAAACATTGTCCTTTACAATCATAAAACCTTTTTACAAAAATCTACTACTCTGCTTGCATGTCAGCAGACTGGGGTAGATCTTGCTGAAATCCTATGTATTGAATGAATAGAGAATCCTTTTGAATCGGGAAAAAAATCGTTTTTGAATGGAGAATCGCGTTGAATCGAAAAAAAATCGATTTTGAATCGAATCGTGACCCCAAGAATCGATTTTGAATCGAATCGTGGGACACCCAAAGATTCACAGCCCTAATAGCAGCTGACGCTGTGGTCAAAGCTGTATTTTCCACAAAACACGTTTGAAGATATTCAATCAATCAATCAAAGATTATTTATATAGCCCTAAATAACGAGTGTCTCAAAGGGCTGCACAAGCCGCAACGACATCCTCGGCTCAGATCCCACATCAGGGCAAGATGGGGCACCTCAGTAGAAGCATTTAAGTCCCATCTTAAAACTCATTTGTATACTCTAGCCTTTAAATAGACCCCCTTTTTAGACCAGTTGATCTGCCGTTTCTTTTCTTTTCTGCTCTGCCCCCCTCTAATTGTGGAAGGGGGGGCACAGGTCCGGTGGCCATGGATGAAGTGCTGCCTGTCCAGAGTCGGGACCCGGGGTGGACCGCTCGCCTGTGCATCAGTTGGGGACACCTCTGCGCTGCTGACCCGTCTCCACTCGGGATGGTCTCCTGCTGGCCCCACTATGGACTGGACTCTTACTATTATGTTGGATCCACTATGAACTGGACTCTCACTATTATGCTAGATCCACTATGGACTGGACTCTCACACTATTATGTTAGATCCACAATGGACTGGACTCTCAAACTATTATGCTAGATCCACTATGGACTGGACTCTCACACTATTATGCTAGATCCACTATGGACTGGACTTTCACATTATTATGCTAGATCCACTATGGACTGGACTCTCACACTATTATGTTAGATCCACTATGGACTGGACTTTCACATTATTATGCTAGATTCACTATGGACTGGACCCTCACACTATTATGTTAGATCCACTATGGACTGGACTCTCACAATATTATGCTAGATCTACTATGAACTGGACTCTCACACTATTATATTAGATCCACTATGGACTGGACTCTCACAATAATATGTTAGATCCACTATGGACTGGACTTTCACAATATTATGTTAGATCCACTATGGACTGGACTCTCACAATATTATGTTAGATCCACTATGGATTGGACTCTCACAATATTATGTTAGATCCACTATGGACTGGACTCTCACACTATTATGCTAGATCCACTATGGACTGGACTCTCACACTATTATGTTAGATCCACTATGGACTGGACTCTCACACTATTATGTTAGATCCACTATGGACTGGACTCTCACAATATTATGTTAGATCCACTATTGACTAGACTCTCACACTATTATGCTAGATCCACTATGGACTGGACTCTCACACTATTATGTTAGATCCACTATGGACTGGACTCTCACAATATTATGTTAGATCCACTATGGACTGGACTCTCACACTATTATGCTAGATCCACTATGGACTGGACTCTCACACTATTATGTTAGATCCACTATGGACTGGACTCTCACACTATTATGTTAGATCCACTATGGACTGGACTCTCACGATATTATGTAAGATCCACTATTGACTAGACTCTCACACTATTATGTTAGATCCACTATGGACTGGACTCTTACAATATTATGTTAGATCCACTATGGACTGCACTCTCACAATATTATGTTAGATCCAATATGGACTGGACTTCACAATATTATGTTAGATCCACTATGGACTGGACTCTCACAATATTATGTTAGATCCACTATTGACTGGACTCTCACACTATTATGTTAGATCCACTATGGACTGGACTCTCACACTATTATGTTAGATCCACTATGGACTGGACTCTCACACTATTATGTTAGATCCACTATGGACTGGACTCTCACACTATTATGTTGGATCCACTATTGACTGGACTCTCACAATATTATGTTAGATCCACTATGGACTGGACTCTCACACTATTATGTTAGATCCAATATGGACTGGACTCTCACACTATTATGTTAGATCCACTATGGACTGGACTCTCACACTAATATGTTAGATCCACTATGGACTGGACTCTCACTATTATTAGATCCACTATGGACTGGACTCTCACACTATTATGTTAGATCCACTATGGACTGGACTCTCACACTATTATGTTGGATCCACTATTGACTGGACTCTCACAATATTATGTTAGATCCACTATGGACTGGACTCTCACACTATTATGTTAGATCCAATATGGACTGGACTCTCACACTATTATGTTAGATCCACTATGGACTGGACTCTCACACTAATATGTTAGATCCACTATGGACTGGACTCTCACTATTATTAGATCCACTATGGACTGGACTCTCACACTATTATGTTAGATCCACTATGGACTGGACTCTCACAATATTATGTTAGATCTACTATGGACTGGACTCTCACAATATTATGTTAGATCCACTATGGACTGGACTCTCACACTATTATGTTAGATCCACTATGGACTGGACTCTCACACTATTATGTTAGATCCACTATGGACTGGACTTTCACAATATTATGTTAGATCCACTATGGACTGCACTCTCACAATATTATGTTAGATCCAATATGGACTGGACTTTCACAATATTATGTTAGATCCACTATCGACTGGACTCTCACACTATTATGTTAGATCCACTATGGACTGGACTCTCACACTATTATGTTAGATCCACTATTGACTGGACTTGCACACTATTATGTTAGATCCACTATGGACTGGACTCTCACACTATTATGTTAGATCCACTATGGACTGGACTTCACAATATTATGTTAGATCCACTATGGACTGGACTCTCACACTATTATGTTAGATCCACTATGGACTGGACTTTCACAATATTATGTTAGATCCACTATGGACTGCACTCTCACAATATTATGTTAGATCCAATATGGACTGGACTTTCACAATATTATGTTAGATCCACTATGGACTGGACTCTCACAATATTATGTTAGATCCACTATTGACTGGACTCTCACACTATTATGTTAGATCCACTATTGAATGGACTTGCACACTATTATGTTAGATCCATTATGGACTGGACTCTCACACTATTATGCTAGATCCACTATGGACTGGACTCTCACACTATTATGTTAGATCCACTATGGACTGGATTCTCACCCTATTATGTTAGATCCACTATGGACTGGACTCTCACACTATTATGCTAGATCCACTATGGACTGGACTCTCACCCTATTATGTTAGATCCACTATGGACTGGACTCTCACAATATTATGTTAGATCCAATATGGACTGGACTTTCACAATATTATGTTAGATCCACTATCGACTGGACTCTCACAATATTATGTTAGATCCACTATTGACTGGACTCTCACACTATTATGTTAGATCCACTATGGACTGGACTCTCACACTATTATGTTAGATCCACTATTGACTGGACTTGCACACTATTATGTTAGATCCACTATGGACTGGACTCTCACACTATTATGCTAGATCCACTATGGACTGGACTCTCACACTATTATGTTAGATCCACTATGGACTGGACTCTCACACTATTATGTTAGATCCACTATGGACTGGACTCTCACACTATTATGTTAGATCCACTATGGACTGGACTCTCACACTATTATGTTAGATCCACTATGGACTGGACTCTCACACTATTATGTTAGATCCACTATGGACTGGACTCTCACAATATTATGATAGATCCACTATGGACTGGACTTTCACAATATTATGTTAGATCCACTATGGACTGGACTCTCACACTATTATGTTAGATCCAATATGGACTGGACTCTCACACTATTATGTTAGATCCACTATGGACTGGACTCTCACACTAATATGTTAGATCCACTATGGACTGGACTCTCACTATTATTAGATCCACTATGGACTGGACTTTCACAATATTATGTTAGATCCACTATGGACTGCACTCTCACAATATTATGTTAGATCCAATATGGACTGGACTTTCACAATATTATGTTAGATCCACTATGGACTGGACTCTCACAATATTATGTTAGATCCACTATTGACTGGACTCTCACACTATTATGTTAGATCCACTATTGAATGGACTTGCACACTATTATGTTAGATCCATTATGGACTGGACTCTCACACTATTATGCTAGATCCACTATGGACTGGACTCTCACACTATTATGTTAGATCCACTATGGACTGGATTCTCACCCTATTATGTTAGATCCACTATGGACTGGACTCTCACACTATTATGCTAGATCCACTATGGACTGGACTCTCACCCTATTATGTTAGATCCACTATGGACTGGACTCTCACAATATTATGTTAGATCCAATATGGACTGGACTTTCACAATATTATGTTAGATCCACTATCGACTGGACTCTCACAATATTATGTTAGATCCACTATTGACTGGACTCTCACACTATTATGTTAGATCCACTATGGACTGGACTCTCACACTATTATGTTAGATCCACTATTGACTGGACTTGCACACTATTATGTTAGATCCACTATGGACTGGACTCTCACACTATTATGCTAGATCCACTATGGACTGGACTCTCACACTATTATGTTAGATCCACTATGGACTGGACTCTCACACTATTATGTTAGATCCACTATGGACTGGACTCTCACACTATTATGTTAGATCCACTATGGACTGGACTCTCACACTATTATGTTAGATCCACTATGGACTGGACTCTCACACTATTATGTTAGATCCACTATGGACTGGACTCTCACAATATTATGATAGATCCACTATGGACTGGACTTTCACAATATTATGTTAGATCCACTATGGACTGGACTCTCACACTATTATGTTAGATCCAATATGGACTGGACTCTCACACTATTATGTTAGATCCACTATGGACTGGACTCTCACACTAATATGTTAGATCCACTATGGACTGGACTCTCACTATTATTAGATCCACTATGGACTGGACTCTCACACTATTATGTTAGATCCACTATGGACTGGACTCTCACAATATTATGTTAGATCCACTATGGACTGGACTCTCACAATATTATGTTAGATCCACTATGGACTGGACTCTCACACTATTATGTTAGATCCACTATGGACTGGACTCTCACAATATTATGATAGATCCACTATGGACTGGACTTTCACAATATTATGTTAGATCCACTATGGACTGCACTCTCACAATATTATGTTAGATCCAATATGGACTGGACTTTCACAATATTATGTTAGATCCACTATGGACTGGACTCTCACAATATTATGTTAGATTCACTATTGACTGGACTCTCACACTATTATGTTGGATCCACTATGGACTGGACTCTCACAATATTATGTTAGATCCACTATGGACTGGACTCTCACACTATTATGTTAGATCCACTATGGACTGGACTCTCACAATATTATGATAGATCCACTATGGACTGGACTTTCACAATATTATGTTAGATCCACTATGGACTGGACTCTCACACTATTATGTTAGATCCAATATGGACTGGACTCTCACACTATTATGTTAGATCCACTATGGACTGGACTCTCACACTAATATGTTAGATCCACTATGGACTGGACTCTCACTATTATTAGATCCACTATGGACTGGACTCCCACACTATTATGTTAGATCCACTATGGACTGGACGTTCACAATATTATGTTAGATCCACTATGGACTGGACGTTCACAATATTATGTTAGATCCACTATGGACTGGACTCTCACAATATTATGTTAGATCCACTATGGACTGGACTCTCACAATATTATGTTAGATCCACTATGGACTGGACTCTAACACTATTATGTTAGATCCACTATGGACTGGACTCTCACAATATTATGATAGATCCACTATGGACTGGACTTTCACAATATTATGTTAGATCCACTATGGACTGGACTCTCACAATATTATGTTAGATCCACTATGGACTGGACTCTCACACTATTATGCTAGATCCACAATGGACTGGACTCTCACACTATTATGCTAGATCCACTATGGACTGGACTCTCACACTATTATGCTAGATCCACTATGGACTGGACTCTCACACTATTATGTTAGATCCACTATGGACTGGACTTTCACACTATTATGCTAGATCCACTATGGACTGGACTCTCACACTATTATGTTAGATCCACTATGGACAGGACTCTCACACTATTATGTTAGATCCACTATGGACTGGACTCTCACACTATTATTTTAGATCCACTATGGACTGGACTTTCACAATATTATGTTAGATCCACAATGGACTGGACTCTCACACTATTATGTTAGATCCACTATGGACTGGACTCTCACAATATTATGTTAGATCCACTATGGACTGGACTCTCACAATATTATCTTAGATCCACAATGGACTGGACTCTCACACTATTATGCTAGATCCACTATGGACTGGACTCTCACAATATTATGTTAGATCCACTATGGACTTGACTCTCACTATTATGTTAGATCCACTATGGACTTGACTTTCACACTGTTATGTTAGATCCACTATGGACTGGACTCTCACTATTATGTTAGATCCACTATGGACTGGACTCTCACACTATTATGTTAGATCCACTATGGACTGGACTCTCACTATTATGTTAGATCCACTATGGACTGGACTTTCACAATATTATGTTAGATCCACTATTGACTGGACTCGCACACTATTGTATTAGAACCACTATGGACTGGACTTTCACAATATTATGTCAGACCCACTCGACGTCCATTGCATCCGGTCTCCCCTAGAGGGGGGGAGGGGGTCACCCACATCTGCAGTCCTCTCCAAGGTTTCTCATAGTCATTCTCATAGACATCCCACTGGGTTGTGAGTTTTTCCTTGCCCTTATGTGGGATCTGAACCGAGACACTTGTGATTTAGGGCTATATAAATAAACATTGATTGATTGATTGATTGAAGAAAAAACTCAACCCAATGGGATTACAATGTGAAACCTTGGAGGGGACCGCAGATGAGAGACAGCAGATCAACTGGTCTAAAAGGGGGGGTCTGTTTAAAGACTAGAGTATACAAATGAGTTTTAAGATGGGACTTAAATGCTTCTACTGAGGTAGCATCTCTAACTGTTACCGGGAGGGCATTCCATAGTACTGGAGCCCGAATAGAAAACGCTCTATAGCCAGCAGACTTTTTTTCAACACTCTACTGCAATCTGGTGGCTAAAGTGGATAGTGCACCCCTTCAACTCGTCATGTTTCATGTGTCAGGTAAACCGCGACGAATGGGGACATATGACTCCCCTTCCTACTGTAAGTTAAATGTTTGTCCTTCTGAGACATGACCATAATTTACCTAAAATGGCACACTTTTCCATCCATGACTTGGACAATTTTAATTTTTTTATTTTTTTAACCCAAGCAACAACAGGGAACCACTATCATGTTGTAGCAAGACACTAAGCAGAGCTGCATTGTGAAAACATGGCATTTGTCTCCTTTTGAATTATTTGTAACCACATTGGGACATGTCTTAGTGAAGGTTTATTCATCAAAAAAACATTACATAAAGGCTCTCTATGTGATTCTCAAGAGCGGTTATGCTTTCCCACACAAAATGAAGGTATCCCAGAACGGGTGCTGTTTGTACTCAGCTGAAGCCCTCTGAAAAATAACAAGGGAGAAGAAGCTTACAAAGGCGGATGCGTACAATTTTTCAGGACTTATGCAGATCCCAAATACAGATCAGCAGGTACCAGAAGGAAAGAAAAGTTTCTTTTGCATAATGTTGCGAGAAAAAAAACGCCAGATAATATGTCTTACCTTAATCACACGCCATAATAATACTGGTATGTTGAAGCGAAGTACAATCCATCAAGCAGTGCGGCGTCATAGCTTACCAAAGTCGTACTAAAACATTTTCATAGATTTTTGAGCGCCGTGTGTAATGTTCCATATTTTCAATGGAACATATAAAATGTTGGTGTTGTTTACTTGAGTCATATTGCAGTCTACACATCTTATTTACGTGGCTCACCTTTGGCAGCGTCTTCTCCCCGTCATCTTTGTTGTAGCGGTGTAGCGTGCAAGGACGGGAGTGGAAGAAGTGTCAAAAGATGGAGCTAACTGTTTTAATGACATTCAGACTTTACTTAAATCAATAACGGAGTAGCATCTTCTCATCCGAAAACAACAACAACGTGTCCCGTAAAAAAAAACGTTTAACCAGAACTCTCTAATAACTAAAGTTCCTTGGGTGAATAATATAAACTCACAACACCGGTATGTTTTAGCGCTTTCATGGCGAGTTTACTGACAGATATAAGTAAGAACTTTACACTACTTTATATTAGAAACGGCAACAGCGGAGAATGAATGTCCCATAACAAGAAGAAGCTTACAAAGGCGGAGGCGCGCAATTTTTCAGGACTTATGCAGATCCCAAATACAGATCAGCAGGTACCAGAAGGTAAGAAAAGTTGCTTTTGCATAATATTGTGAAACAAAACGCCAGATATGTCCCACCTAAATCACAAGCCATAAAAATACTCGTATGTTGAAGCACAGTACAATCCATCAAGCGGTGCGGCATCATAGCTTGCCAAAGTCGTACTAAAACATTTTGATAAATTTTTGAGCGCCATGTATAATGTTCCATATTTTCAATGGAACATATAAAATGTTGGTGTTGTTTACTTGAGTCACATTGCAGTCTACACGTCTTATTTACGTGGCTCACCTTCGGCAGCGTCTTCTCCCCGTCATCTTTGTTGTAGCGGTGTAGCGTGCAAGGACGGGCGTGGAAGAAGTGTCAAAAGACGGAGTTAACTGTTTTAATGACATTCAGACTTTACTTAAATCAATAACGGAGCAGCATCTTTATCATCCGAAAACAACAACAACGCCGAAAATGTGTCCCATGAAAAACCATAATAACTCAATTTCCTTGGGTGAATAATGTAGACTCACTACACCGGTATGTTTTAGCGCTTTCATGGCGAGTTTACTGACAGATATAAGTAAGAACTTTGCACTACTTTGTATTAGAAACGGCAACAGCGGAGGATGAATGTCCCATAACAAGAAGATAGAGAAAAAGAAGAAGCTTACAAAGGCGGAGGCGCGCAATTTTTCAGGACTTATGCAGATCCCAAACACAGATCAGCAGGTACCAGAAGGAAAGAAAAGTTGCTTTTCCATAATGTTGCGAAAAAAAACGCCAGATAATATGTCTTACCTTATACACACTTCATAATAATACTGGTATGTTGAAGCACAGTACAATCCATCAAGCGGTGCGGCGTCATAGCTTACCAAAGTCGTACTAAAACATTTTCATAGATTTTTGAGCGCGGTGTGTCATGTTCTATATTTTCAATGGAACATATAACATTTTGGTGTTGTTTACTTGAGTCATATTGCAATCTACACGTCTTATTTATGTGGCTCAGCTTCGGCAGCGTCTAATCCCCGTCATCTTTGTTGTAGTGGTGTAGCGTGCAAGGACGGGTGTGGAAGAAGTGTCAAAAGATGGAGCTAACGGTTTTAATGACATTCAGACTTTACTTAAATCAATAACTGAGCAGCATCTCCTCATCCGGAAACAACAACAACGTGTCCTGTAAAAAAAATTGTTTAACCAGAACTCTCTAATAACTTACAGTTCTTTGGGTGAATAATAGAAACTCACTACACCGGTATGTTTTAGCGCTTTCATGGCAAGGTTACTGACAGATATAAGTAAGAACTTTACACTACTTTATATTAGAAACGGCAACAGCGGAGAATGAATGTCCCATAACAAGAAGAAGCTTACAAAGGCGGAGGCGCGCAATTTTTCAGGACTTATGCAGATCAAAAATACAGATCAGAAGGTAAGAAAAGTTTATTTTGCATAATATTGCGAAACAAAACGCCAGATAATATGTCTTACCTAAATCACAAGCCATAAAAATACTCGTACGTTGAAGCACAGTACAATCCATCAAGCGGTGCGGCGTAGTAGCTTACCAAAGTCGTACTAAAACATTTTGATAGATTTTTGAGCGCGGTGTGTCATGTTTTATATTTTCAATGGAACATATAACATTTTGGTGTTGTTTACTTGAGTCATATTGCAGTCTACACGTCTTATTTACGTGGCTCACCTTCTGCAGCGTCTTCTCCCCGTCATCTTTGTTGTAGCGGTGTAGCGTGCAAGGACGGGGGTGGAAGAAGTGTCAAAAGATGGAGCTAACTGTTTTAATGACATTCAGACTTTACTTAAATCAATAACGGAGTAGCATCTCCTCATCCGAAAACAACAACAACGCCGAAAATGTGTCCCATGAAAAACCATAATAACTAAAGTTCCTTGGGTGAATAATGTAAACTCACTACACCTGTATGTTTTAGCGCTTTCATGGCGAGTTTACTGACAGATATAAGTAAGAACTATACACTACTTTATATTAGATATGGCAACAGCGGAGGATGAATGTCACATAACAAGAAGATAGAGAAAAAGAAGAAGCTTACAAAGGCGGAGGCGCGCAATTTTTCAGGACTTATGCAGATCCCAAACACAGATCAGCAGGTACCAGAAGGAAAGAAAAGTTGCTTTTCCATAATGTTGCGAAAAAAAAACGCCAGATAATATGTCTTACCTTATACACACTTCATAATAATACTGGTATGTTGAAGCACAGTACAATCCATCAAGCGGTGCGGCGTCATAGCTTACCAAAGTCGTACTAAAACATTTTGATAGATTTTTGAGCGCCATGTATAATGTTCCATATTTTCAATGGAACATATAAAATGTTGGTGTTGTTTACTTGAGTCACACTGCAGTCTACACATCTTATTTACGTGGCTCACCTTCGGCAGCGTCTTCTCCCTGTCATCTTTGTTGTAGCGGTGTAGCGTGCAAGGACGGGTGTGGAAGAAGTGTCAAAAGACGGAGTTAACTGTTTTAATGACATTCAGACTTTACTTAAATCAATAACAGAGCAGCATCTCCTCATCCGGAAACAACAACAATGTGTCCCGTAAAAAAACGTTTAACCAGAAATCTCTAATAACTAAAGTTCCTTGGGTGAATAATGTAAACTCACTACACCGGTATGTTTTAGCGCTTTCATGGCGAGTTTACTGACAGATATAAGTAAGAACTTTACACTACTTTATATTAGAAACGGCAACAGCGGAGAATGAATGTCCCATAACAAGAAGAAGCTTACAAAGGCGGAGGTGCGCAATTTTTCAGGACTTATGCAGATCCCAAATACAGATCAGCAGGTACCAGAAGGTAAGAAAAGTTTATTTTGCATAATATTGCGAAACAAAACGCCAGATAATATGTCATACCTTAATCACACGCCATAATAATACTGGTATGTTGAAGCAAAGTACAATCCATCAAGCGGTGCGGCTTCATAGCTTACCAAAGTCATACTAAAACATTTTGATAGATTTTTGAGTGACGTGTGTAATGTTCTACACTTTCAATTGAACATATAAAATGTTGGTGTTGTTTATTTCAGTCATATTGCAGTCTACACATATCTCTTATGTGTGACTGCCATCTACTGGTCACACTTATCATTTCACCATGTACCAAATAAAATAGCTTCGAGGTCGGTAAGCACAACCAAAATTATTCCTTACATTAGGCGCACCGGGTTATAAGGCGCAGTCGAGTTTTGAGGGGGAAAAAAGGATTTTAAGTGCGCCTTATAGTCCGGAAAATACGATAACAGTTGTTTGTCTTTTTTGCTATTAAGAGTCGCCAATGCAAGACAATGAAAATCTAGCATTATGTACATTGTAACTGTTTGTAAGTGTGTTTGTGTTGTACAATGTGACTCAGGCCATGCAATTTGAATTCGGGTTCCATTAAAAGAAAACCAAACGGATGTTTAGTGCCGATTCATGGAAATCAGTGGTGGAACTTGAGCGTAATTTAACTAACCAACGAACGGATGAAAACAATACCGCTCGCCTCCACAGTGTCACGCCGGGCGAAAGTAATGAATTTAGCATGAGACGAGGGGGAAAAGAAATCCTCAAAAAAGAGGTAGTACGACATGATGTAACAGCCTGGTTAGAGGAGAACAAACCTTGTAAAACATGGCTGTCTCTCAGAGGATTTCGGAGCTGGTAGCACAAAAATAAATTATCTAATGGGGGCTGTGAGAAGTAAGTAGATTAATTTGGAGGGGGAATCTAAAGCTCTGTGACAAAATGACATATCCACAATTTGAAAATTATAGATTCCATTAAACGTGCTCACGTGGGGACTAAATTAAAACAGGTTTAGGAAAAGATATATTACACTGACTGATAGTAGCCAACATGCTTATGGAGTGCATGTTGAAAGATGCAAAGGATGACATGAGGGGGGAAGCTGCCACCTAGTGGTGGGGATGAAACCCAGTTCAGGCTTTTGGCTTTTTTTTTAATTCTGGTTGTTTTTTTCTATTTTCATCAAAAACATTTGATCGTAGGTCATGATCAGAGGTGGGTAGAGTAGCCAGAAATTGTACTCAAGTAAGAGTACTGTTACTTTAGAGATGTATTACTCAAGTAAAAGTAAGGAGTAGTCACCCAAATATTTACTTGAGTAAAAGTAAAAAGTATGTTGTGAAAAAACTACTCAAGTACTGAGTAACTGATGAGTAACATACACACACATATCATATATATATATATATATATATATATATATATATATATATATATATATATATATATATATATATATATATATATATATATACATATACATATGTGTATATATATATATATATATATATATATATATATATATATATATATATATATATACACATATATATATACAAACATTGATATATACAGTATATAATTTATATTTATTTATTTTGCAGTTTTTGTTTACATGTTAAAGGTGTTTTAATGAATATACATGCATGTTTAACACATATAGATTCCTTTCTTTCATGAAGACAAGAATATAAGTTGGTGTATTACCTGATTCTGATGACTTGCATTGATTGTAATCAGACAGTAGTGCTGATAACGTCCACGTTTTCAAATGGAGGAGAAAAAAAGTTCCTCCTTTCTGTCCAATACCACATGAAAGTGGTTGGTTTTTGGCATCTTATTTGTCCAGCTTCCATATTCGTTTTTATACACTTTACAAGAAATACATTGGCGGCAAACTCCGTAGCTTGCTAGCTTGTTTGCGCTGGCTTTCGGAGACTCTTATTTTGAAAGCGCAGGCGCGATGGAGCGGCACTTTTATTGTGAAGACAGGAACTGTGCAGTCAGTCTTTAGGCTTTTGACGGGATGTACGGTTGAAATAAAAAAGGGTCTTTTTTCCTTCACACTTTTGATTGATTGATTGGAACTTTTATTAGTAGATTGCACAGTACAGTACATATTCCGTACAATTGACTACTAAATGCGAAAACCCCAATACGTTTTTCAACTTGTTTAAGTCAGGTCATGTGACCCCTGGCTCTGTTTGATTGGTCCAACGTCACCAGTGACTGCATCTGATTGGTGGAACGGAGTGAACGTCACCAGTGACTGTATTAGTTGAAACGCAGGCATTATGGAGGTCTGTCTGACAGACCAAAACAAACAAAGCGTGCATTAACAGATCGATAAAAATTAGTAGCGAGTAGCGAGCTGAATGTAGATAAAAGTAGCGGAGTAAAAGTAGCGTTTCTTCTCTATAAATATACTCAAGTAAAAGTAAAAGTATGTTGCATTAAAACTACTCTTAGAAGTACAATTTATCCCAAAAGTTACTCAAGTAGATGTAACGGAGTAAATGTAGCGCGTTACTACCCACCTCTGGTCATGATGCTGGTCAGAGGATTATTTCTGGCATAACAACGATGAGGTGGCGACTTGTCTAGGGTGTACCCCGCCTTCCGCCCGATTGTAGCTGAGATAGGCTCCAGCGCCCCCCGCGACCCCGAAGGGAATAAGCGGTAGAAAATGGATGGATGGATAACAATGCAAAGCAATAAAAAAAATAAACAATTCTAAAATAGAATATTTTAAAAATTGTAGTTTATTATTCTTCTTCGGTCAATGGTCAACAAAATAAACAAACAGTTATACATTCATAGATTGAAAATGAAAATGTTGCAGACCGATAGGCTTTAGGCTGAAGTTGAACACTTATTGCGCCTAACCCTATAAACCAGGGGTGTCAAACTCAAATACAGAGTGGGCCAAAATTTAAAACTGAACAAAGCCGCGGGCCAAGGTTGAACAAATTCACCTTTTAATAGGGACCCAAACAAGTTTTGCATTGAATATTGAACAAGCAAGGCTTATATAACTTTATAGTGACATGCAAAATCCAGTTTCAAATAATAATAATAATAATTAAAACATATCAATGGCATATCAAATACAATTTAAATAAAAATGTAATGCCTCTTTTCTATTTGCAGCCTTCTGAGGTAAATATCAACATTAACTTTTTTCCACAGGCTAGTAAATTAGAAAATAAAATAACAATAAATAAACCAACCATTCAGGACTTTAAACTGCTCAGTTTGCAACACACTGATCTAATCTGATGTGCCCAAGCCAGATACCTGCCATCTTTTCTTGGATGCTAGTTCATTAATGTCGGGGCTCAGGCTTTGAGCTGAGGCAACCTTCATTATCGAACAAAGTTGTTCATCAGTCATTATATCTCATAGTCCACCCGGACCACAGTCTTGGGTGCGTGCTTTAAAGGCACTGCGTTTATCGTCCTCCACGAGCTGTCGTCACGTCTGCTTTTCATCCCTTCCAACAACGTGCCCGCCCAGTCACATAATATGTGCTGCTTCGGCACGCACACATATGTAAATACAATACATACTTGGCCAACAGCGATACAGGTTACACTGACGGTGCCCGTATAAACAACGTTAACACTGTTAGAAATATGCGCCACACTGTGAATCCACACCAAACAAGAATGACAAACACATTTCGGGAGAACATCCGCACCGTAACACAACATAAACACGACAAAACAAATACCCAGAATCCCATGCAGCCCTAACTCTTCCCGCTACCACCAAATCCCCCACCACCCTCCGTGCGTCGGTTGAGGCGGGCGGGGTTTGAAAGTCTCCCAGGAGGGTTAGCAAGTATAAGAATTAGCGGTGAATGCGGTGTTACAGCGGCACCGCCGCTGAATATAATCGGCGGGGCCAGCTCTAGTGTTAATTTGATATCGCCTCAAGGGCCAAGTGAAATTACACGGCGGGCCAGATTTGGCCCGCGGGCCAGAGTTTGACACCCATGCTATAAACTATGTCAAGTACAAGATGAACTTCCGAAAATTATGAAATGTCCTTTGTACAACATATAAATTGTCATGACTTGGTCCTGGGTGTTTTGCTTTTCCGGAATGCAACGGAAAGTTGGCTCGGGCGAGACGGGAATGTAAATACATGATTTATTTAATTTTATCAAAAAAAAGTACAAAAGAAAAGCGCGCACAGTGGCGGAGATAACAACTTGGCTATGAAAACAAATACTTGCACAAAGGCAGAAACTATGAACAATTAAACAAAAACACTAACTGTGGCGTTAATGAACAAAAACTTACTTTGGCATGGGACATGAAGCATGATCTAAGAGGATGAAGAGTGTGTAGAGCATAAATGGGGCGGCATGGCGTAGTGGGTAGAGCAACCGTGCCAGAAACCTGAGGGTTGCAGGTTTGCTCCCCGCCTCTTACCATCCAAAAATCGCTGCCGTTGTGTCCTTGGGCGGGACACTTCACCCTTTGCCCCCGGTGCCACTCACACCGGTGAATTGAATGATAGGTGGTGGTCGGAGGGGCCGTTGGCGCAAATTGCAGCCACGCTTCCGTCAGTTTACCCCAGGGCAGCTGTGGCTATGAAAGTAGCTTACCACCACCAGGTGTGAATGATTGATGGGTTTGACATGTAAAGCGACTTTGGGTACTTAGAAAAGCGCTATATAAATCCCAGTTATTATTATTATTATTAAGATGTCGCCAGAACGACAAACTGAAAACAATGAACTTAAATACTATAGACATGATTAGTGAAAGCAGGTGCGTGACTCAAAACGTGAAACAGGTGCGTGACGTGGACAGGTGAAAACGAATGGTTGCTATGGTGACAAAACAAAACAAAAGTGCACAAAAAGTCCAAAAAGAAAAACCGAACATGACTAAAACAAAACATGAGCACACAGACATGACATAAATACACATTATACACACAGAGGTGGGTAGTAACGCGCTACATTTACTCCGTTACATCTACTTGAGTAACTTTTGGGATAAATTGTACTTCTAAGAGTAGTTTTAATGCAACATACTTTTACTTTTACTTGAGTATATTTATAGAGAAGAAACGCTACTTTTACTCCGCTACTTTTATCTACATTCAGCTCGCTACTCGCTACTAATTTTGATCGATCTGTTAATGCACGCTTTGTTTGTTTTGGTCTGTCAGACAGACCTTCATAGTGCCTGCGTTTCAACAAATACTGTCACTGGTGACGTTCACTCCGTTCCACCAATCAGATGCAGTCACTGGTGACGTTGGACCAATCAAACAGAGCCAGGGGTCACATGACCTGACTTAAACAAGTTGAAAAACTTATCGGGGTGTTACCATTTAGTGGTCAATTGTACGGAATATGTACTGTACTGTGCAATCTACTAATACAAGTTCCAATCAATCAATCAAAAGTGTGAAGGAAAAAAGACCATTTTTTATTTCAACCGTACACCCCGTCAAAAGCCTAAAGACTGACTGCACAGTTCCTGTCTTCACAATAAAAGTGCCGCTCCATCGCGCCTGCGCTTTCAAAATAAGAGTCTCCGAAAGCCTGCGCAAACAAGCTAGCAAGCTACGGAGTTTGCCGCCAATGTATTTCTTGTAAAGTGTATAAAAACGAATATGGAAGCTGGACATATAAGATGCCAAAAACCAACCACTTTCATGTGGTATTAGACAGAAAGGAGGAACTTTTTTTCTCCTCCATTTGAAAACGTGGACGTTTGTCATCACTACTGTCTGATTACAATCAATGCAAGTCATCAGAATCAGGTAATACACCAACTTATATTCTTGTCTTCATGAAAGAAAGGAATCTATATGTGTTAAACATGCATGTATATTCATTAAAACACTATTAACATGTAAACAAAAACGGCAAAAAATAAATAAATAAAAATTATATAATGTATATATCAATGTACCGTATGTATATATATATATATATATATATATATATATATATATATATATATATATATATATATATATATATATATATATATATATATATGTGTGTGTATGTATATATATATATATATATATATATATATATATATATGTATATATGTGTGTGTGTATATATATATATATATATATATATATATATATGATATGTGTGTGTATGTTACTCATCAGTTACTCAGTACTTGAGTAGTTTTTTTACAACATACTTTTTACTTTTACTCAAGTAAATATTTGGGTGACTACTCCTTACTTTTACTTGAGTAATAAATCTCTAAAGTAACAGTACTCTTACTTGAGTACAATTTCTGGCTACTCTACCCACCTCTGTATACACAACATAAACACAGTTCAATTATATACACGGTAAAGGCATGTGAAATATCCTTGTACACGTGTTAAACCTTTGCACCAATTATATACTATATACGGTACAAACAACTATACTTCCATTATTATTTATATCTCACATTTAGTTTTGAATTAACATTGATCATAGTATTAACTACAGTGTTGATTCAAGAGTGGTATATATTTTCAAGACATTGGTCTTAAAGTGTTTTTTAAATGTGTGAATGGAACTGGAACATTTTAAGGAAGTTGAACCCCCCCGACAGAAACACATCTACTTTTTAAGCTCGTTCTTATGTTTGCTTTCTGAAAGACAGCTGAAAATCCGTTCGGAAAACTTCTCGCCGGCGATGCTGAGGAGAATCTCAATAGGCATTTTCCTTCCTGGGGGAGTAGTCGGATCAGTCATGCACATTTTACCTGTGAGAGCAAATACACATGTGATTGGAGTGTGTATTGTGCGTTATAAATACACACACACTACTTTAGGTGGAACTACAGGTCAAATTATATTCATTACAAGAGGTGGATCGGAAATATAACAATGTTTATTTTTTTTTTTAGTGCTCTTGTACTATTGAAGTCCATTAAATGCAGTGGCGGGCCGTGCGTTTCCCACCTAGGCCTTCAGTGATCTCAAAATACGTCACCACATGACCATTGCTGGAGAAATACTATACAGGAACACATTTACGCACTACTGAGTATTTAACCACCTCAACAGTGTACAAAACAGGTTATTCTCTGGCGCATTTAAAAATCAGTAAACCCGCATCAGCAATTAAAACATATCTTATGTGGTACTGTCAAAATTAAAATTGAAAAAAAACAAAACATTAAACGTGAAAAAATAAAGAAATCAAATATTTGAACTCATTTGTACACTGCAAAAACTGAAATCTAAGTAAGATGAAATATCTCAAATAAGGCTGATATTTGCTTATTTTCTGTCTGATAAGATAATTCTTCTCACTAAGCAGATTTTATGTTAGAGTGTTTTACTTGTTTTAAGGGTTTTGCTCCTAAATGATCTCAATAAGATATTACAGCTTGTTGCTGAGATTTGATGACCTATATTGAGTAAAACATGCTTGAAACTAGAATATCAACTGTTGCAAAGCTGTGTCATCAACACTCACAAGTATAAAAATACTTTTTTAAAGTAATAATTTTTAATTTCAAGCATGAAAAAAAAAAATCATGACTTTGACACAATTGTGTCTCATAATTAAAACAGTTGACAGCCAAATGGACTTTGCTGTTTTATTTTCAATGAAACAATAGAAAATATGTACTCATATAGTAGTACAGTTGGCACAGTACAGTAAACCAGTGGTTCTCAAATGGGGGTATGCGTACCCCTTGGGGTACTTGAAGGTATGCCAAGGGGTAAGTGAGATTTTTAAAAATATTCTAAAAATAGCAACAATTCAAAAATCCTTTATAAGTATAAATAAAAACCTATCTTTTTTTCCAAATAGTTCAAGAAAGACCACTACAAATGACCAATATTTTTTGCACTGTTATACAATTTAATAAATCAGAAATGCTTTGCTCTGATTAGGGGGTACTTGAATTAAAAAAAAAATGCACAGGGGGTACATCACTGAAAAAAGGTTGAGAACCACTGCAGTAAACTGACAGTTAATATTTAAGCATTTAACATGTGATATTTCTAACAATTTTGAACAGAAATTGTTCATGCACATTCAGATAAATTCCTCAAAATTACAATTAAAAAAATTTCGGCCGGGGGGCAGTGCTGCATCACTTGTCGCGATGATGTCATGTTGTCGATGGAAAAACGCATTTTTTAAACCATACGATTTGCCTGAGCGGCTCGGAGACCCAGAGAGTAACAGGCGATTGCCTTGTTGCCTTTCCACTAGTTTTTAGTATAAGTTTGCTGGTTTCAAGAAATGTAATGCCGAGTGCATATCATTATGTCAAGATAATGGCACTAGCATTTACTTCATTTAAGAATATTTTTCAACATATTGAGCAAAAAGGTCTCTTTTTTTTCCTACCAAAAAAGGGCACTTGTTATTAGTGAGAATATACTTATTTTAAGGTATTTTTGGGTTCATTGAGGTTAGCTAATTTTACTTGTTTTGGGAAGTCTTGACAAGCCAAATTTTCTTGTTCTATTGGCAGATCATTTTGCTTAGTTCAAGTAAAATACCCCTCATTTTTGTGTTATTTTTTTCTTATTTTTGAACACTGACTTTTTGCAGTGTTTCCATATGAGTTGGGAAATTGTGTTGGATGTAAATATAAACGGAATACAATGATTTGCAAATCCTTTTCAACCCATATTCAATTGAATATGCTACAAAGACAACATATTTGATGTTCAAACTGATAAACTTTTTTTTTTTTTGCAAATAATCATTAACTTTAGAATTTGATGCCAGCAACACGTGACAAAGAAGTTGGGAAAGGTGGCAATAAATACTGATAAAGTTGAGGAATGCTCATCAAACACTTATTTGGAACATCCCACAGGTGTGCAGGCTAATTGGGAACAGGTGGGTGCCATGATTGGGTATAAAAGTAGATTCCATGAAATGCTCAGTCATTCACAAACAAGGATGGGGCGAGGGTCGCCACTTTGTCAATAAATGCGTGAGCAAATTGTTGAACAGTTTAAGAAAAAACATTCTCAACCAGCTATTGCAAGGAATTTAGGGATTTCACCATCTACGGTCCGTAATATCATCAAAGGGTTCAGAGAATCTGGAGAAATCACTGCACGTAAGCAGCTAAGCCCGTGACCTTCGATCCCTCAGGCTGTACTGCATCAACAAGCGACATCAGTGTGTAAAGGATATCACCACATGGGCTCAGGAACACTTCAGAAACCCACTGTCAGTAACTACAGTTGGTCGCTACATCTGTAAGTGCAAGTTAAAACTCTCCTATGCAAGGCGAAAACCGTTTATCAACAACACCCAGAAACGCCGTCGGCTTCGCTGGGCCTGAGCTCATCTAAGATGGACTGATACAAAGTGGAAAAGTGTTCTGTGGTCTGACGAGTCCACATTTCAAATTGTTTTTGGAAACTGTGGACGTCGTGTCCTCTGGACCAAAGAGGAAAAGAACCATCCGGATTGTTATAGGCGCAAAGTTGAAAAGCCAGCATGTGTGATGGTATGGGGGTGTATTAGTGCCCAAGACATGGGTAACTTACACATCTGTGAAGGCACCATTAATGCTGAAAGGTACTCACTTTGGAATCACAAGTGAGTATCCAATCACAGTCTCGTTAGTATCGGGCTCCCTAGATAGGCTACTGTCAACAACGTGTGATCTGATTGGCTATCGCAAGTGTCTATCAACTATGTGTGTTCTCAGATTCATCCGCTAACGGTCCCGGTGAGTATTCGATCACAGGACGTGTGAATGTCTTCTAGAAGGCCTTACCGACAACGACTCATGATCTGATTGGCTATCGCAATTGTCTATCAACTGTATGTGCCCATTCACTGACAGTGCAAAGACGCCTGCATTGTTGATTCTGAAGGCCCCAGGCAGATTTGGTACAGCATGGCAACATAAGCTGGCTGAATTCTGATTGGATACAAACTCTAACCTAACAACAGCACTGGAAGGAGCATTAATATGACATGAAGAGAATATGAATACTTTTAGATATTTAGGGAAAGTAAATTAAAAAATACTTTTATCTTAAAATGATCATGAATTCTGGTTATGTTAGGCCAGCAGAGAAGACAAGCGGTAGAAAATGGATGGATGGATGGATAAGATGAGATGGCAACTTGTCCAGGGTGTACCCTGCCTTCCGCCTCAGTGCAGCTGGGATAGGCTCCAGCACCCCCCCGCCACCCCAAAAGGGTCAAGCGGTAAAACATGTATGGACGGATGGATAAGATGAGGTGGCGACTTGTCCAGGGTGTACACCGCCTTCCGCCCGAGTGCAGTTGGGATAGGCTCCAGCCCCCCCCCCCTCCCCGCCACCCCAAAAGGGACACGCGGTAGAAAATGGATGGATGGATGGATAAGATGAGATGGAAACTTGTCCAGGGTGTACCCGTCCTTCCGCCTCAGTGCAGCTGGGATAGGCTCCAGCACCCCCCGCCACCCCAAAAGGGACAAGCGGTAAAACATGTATGGACGGATGGATAAGATGAGGTGGCGACTTGTCCAAGAGTGTACCCCGCCTTCCGCCCGAGTGCAGTTGGGATAGGCTCCAGCACCCCGCCCCGCCCCCCCGAAAGGGACAAGCGGTAAAAAATGGATGGATGGATAAGATGAGGTGGCGACTTGTCCAGGTGTACTTGGCCTTCCGCCCGAGTTCAGCTGGGATAGGCTCCAGCCCCCCTGACACCCCCGAAAGAGACAAGCAGTAGAAAATGGATGGATGGATTAGATGAGGTGGCGACTTGTCCAAGGTGTACTTGGCCCTCTGCCAGAGTGCAGTTAAGATAGGCTCCTGCACGCCCCGTGACCCTGAAAGGGACAAGCAGTAGAAACTGGATGGACGGATGGATAAGATGAGTTGGCGACTTGTCCAGGGTGTACACCGCCTTCCGCCCGAGTGCAGTTGGGGTAGGCTCCAGCACCTCCCCGCGCCACCCTGAAAGGGACAAGCGGTAGAAAATGGATGGACGGATGGATAAGATCAGGTGGCGACTTGCCCAGGGTGTACACGGCCTTCCGCCCGAGTGCAGCTGGGATAGGCTCCAGCACCGCCCTGCCACCCCGAGAGGGACAAGTGGTAGAAAATGGATGGACGGATGGATAAGATGAGGTGGCGACTTGTCCAGGGTGTACGCCGCCTTCCGCCCGAGTGCAGTTGGGATAGGCTCCCCCCCCCCCCCCTCCCCGCCACCCCAAAAGGGACACGCGGTAGAAAATGGATGGATGGATGGATAAGATGAGATGGCAACTTGTCCAGGGTGTACCCGTCCTTCCGCCTCAGTGCAGCTGGGATAGGCTCCAGCACCCCCCGCCACCCCAAAAGGGACAAGCGGTAAAACATGTATGGACGGATGGATAAGATGAGGTGGCGACTTGTCCAAGGGTGTACCCCGCCTTCCGCCCGAGTGCAGTTGGGATAGGCTCCAGCACCCCGCCCCGCCACCCCGAAAGGGACAAGCGGTAAAAAATGGATGGATGGATAAGATGAGGTGGCGACTTGTCCAGGTGTACTTGGCCTTCCGCCCGAGTTCAGCTGGGATAGGCTCCATCCCCCCTGACACCCCCGAAAGAGACAAGCAGTAGAAAATGGATGGATGGATTAGATGAGGTGGCGACTTGTCCAAGGTGTACTTGGCCCTCTGCCAGAGTGCAGTTAAGATAGGCTCCTGCACGCCCCGTGACCCTGAAAGGGACAAGCAGTAGAAACTGGATGGATGGATGGATAAGATGAGTTGGCGACTTGTCCAGGGTGTACGACGCCTTCCGCCCGAGTGCAGCTGGGATAGGCCCCAGCACTCCCCGTGACCCCGAAAGGGACAAGCGGTAGAAATTGATGGATGGATGGATAAGATGAGGTGGCGACTTGTCCAAGGTGTACTTGGCCCTCCGCCAGAGTGCAGCTAAGATAGGCTCCTGCACGCCCCGTGACCCTGAAAGGGACAAGCAGTAGAAACTGGATGGATGGATGGATAAGATGAGTTGGCGACTTGTCCAGGGTGTACGACGCCTTCCGCCCGAGTGCAGCTGGGATAGGCTCCAGCACTCCCCGCGACCCCGAAAGGGACAAGCGGTAGAAATTGATGGATGGATGGATAAGATGAGGTGGCGACTTGTCCAGGGTGTACCCCGCCTTCCGCCCTAGTGCAGCTGGGATAGGCTCCAGCACTCCCCCCCCCCCCCCGCAAGCAGTAAGGAAATGGATGGACGGATGGATAAGATGAGGTGGCGATTTGTCCAGGGGTGTACCCCGCTTTCCACATGAGTGCAGCTAGGGTAGGTTCCAGCACCGCCCCGCGACCCCGAGAGGGACAAGCAAGAAGAAAATGGATGGACGGATTGATAAGATGAGGTGGCGACTTGTCCAGGGTGTACCCCGCCTTTCGCCCAAGTGCAGTTGGGATAGGCTCCAGCACCCCCCGCCACCTCGAAAGGGACAAGTGGTAAAAAATGGATGGACGGATGGATAAGATGAGGTGGCGACTTGTTCAAGGTGTACTTGGCCCTCCGCCAGAGTGCAGCTAAGATAGGCTCCTGCACGCCCCGTGACCCTGAAAGGGACAAATGGTAGAAAATGGATGGATGGATGGATAAGATGAGTTGGCGACTTGTCCAGGGTGTACCCCGCCTTCCGCCCTAGTGCAGCTGGGATAGGCTCCAGCACTCCCCGCGACCCCGAAAGGGACAAGCGGTAGAAATTGATGGATAGATGGATAAGATGAGGTGGCGATTTGTCCAGGGTGTACCCTGCCTTCCGCCCGAGTGCAGTTGGGATAGGCTCTAGCTGCCCCCGCCACCCCGAAAGGGACAAGTGGTGGAAAATGGATGGATGGATGGATAAGATGAGTTGGCGACTTGTCCAGGGTGTACCCCGCCTTCCGCCCTAGTGCAGCTGGGATAGGCTCCAGCACTCCCCGCGACCCAGAAAGGGACAAGCGGTAGAAATTGATGGATGGATGGATAAGATGAGGTGGCGACTTGTCCAGGGGTGTACCCCGCCTTCCACATGAGTGCAGCTAGGATAGGTTCCAGCACCGCCCCGCGACCCCGAGAGGGACAAGCAAGTAGAAAAGGGTGTACCCCTCCTTCCGCCCGAGTGCAGTTGGGATAGGCTCCAGCACGCCCGTGACCCTGAAAGGGACAAGTGGTAGAAAATGGATGGATGGATGGATAAGATGAGGTGGCGACTTGTCCAGGGGTGTACCCCGCCTTCCACATGAGTGCAGCTAGGATAGGTTCCAGCACCGCCCCGCGACCCCGAGAGGGACAAGCAAGTAGAAAAGGGTGTACCCCTCCTTCCGCCCGAGTGCAGTTGGGATAGGCTCCAGCACGCCCGTGACCCTGAAAGGGACAAGTGGTAGAAAATGGATGGATGGATGGATAAGATGAGGTGGCGACTTGTCCAGCGTGTACTTGGCCTTCTGCCCGAGTTCAGCTGGGATAGGCTCCAGCACCCCCGTCACCTCGAAAGGGACAAGCGGTAGGAAATGGATGGATGAATGGATAAGATGAGATGGCGACTTGTCCAAGGTGTACACCGCCTTCCACCCGAGTGCAGCTGGGATAGGCTCTCCCGAAAGGGACAAGCGGTAGGAAATGGATTAGTTGATTAAAATGATTTAAAAAAAATAATCTCTTTGGAGTGAAGTTTAACTTATTTAAAAAAATAAAATAAAAAGTAAACAAGGACAAAACAAAATAAAACTAAAACTAAAGAAAAACTAAAAACTAAACACATTAAAAAAATATTGTAAGTGATGGTTTTTTTTCTTTAATTTCTTTTAATGAAACGTGTTATTTGCATGTGCGCTCCAAGTGTGCGCATGTTCGTGTGCGCAAACCAAACGACGCAACACGTCTGCGATTAAAACTTGAGCGGGCTTCATTATTCCCCGCCTTTGGAGCGCGCTGAAAGGCGACATTGTTGCTTTAAGATTGTTCTAGCAATCGCCGATGGCTCTGTCCATTGTCGCGGTGAGTCGGATTGATACCGCGGGGGCCGACTGGGTGCATATCATCAGCGGTGCAGCTGCAGAGCAGCACACAAGCTGCACGTCCTTCAACGCAGACATGGGTGAGCACGCATTTCACTTCATTTCTTCTTAGTTGCTCCTTTTTTTTAATCCTGTTTTCGTGGAGCGAGATTATTGTCTCACTTTACTTGTGTGTTTATACCTTTTTTTTTTTCAACCCAAATTCCAATATATTGGCTGCAGTCAGGATGCTTGGGGTGTAATTGGTTGATTGGAACAAGGTGCTGGTTAAGTCTGTTCACCTCTATTGGGGCCCTAACTACAGGTCACAATATTAGGTACGCCTGCGCAGTAGGGGTGTGGGAACGCTGTGCGATTCAGAATCGATTCTCATTTTTAAAAAATCGATTAAAAAAAAAAAAAACTTTTTTTTTTTTTTTTACATTTATTTTTTTTAGTTATTTACTTTTTTTTAATTAATCAATCCAACAAAACAATACACAGCAATACCATAACAATGCAATTCCAAAACCAAACCCGACCCAGCAACACTCAGAAAAACAATAAAGAGAGCAATTGAGAGGAGACACAAACACGACACAGAACAAACCAAAAGTAGTGAAACAAAAATAATTAAAGCTGCAAGCAGCATTGGTTGGGCCCGTGTATTTGGCAGGTGCTAGTCCTAAGTGTCCCAATACTTTTGTCAAGTTTTAGTCCCAAGTGTCCCAATACTTTTGTCCAGTGTAAGTGTCCCAATACTTTTGTCCAGTGTAAGTGTCCCAATACTTTTGTCCAGTGGTAGTCCTAAGTGTCCCAATACTTGAGTCTACTTTTAGTGCGAAGTGTCCCAATACTTTTGTCCAGTATTCGTCGTAAGCGTCCCAATACTTTTGTCAAGTTTTAGTCCCAAGTGTCCCAATACTTTTTTCCAGTGTAAGTGTCCCAATACTTTTGTCCAGTGGTAGTCCTAAGTGTCCCAATACTTGAGTCTACTTTTAGTGCGAAGTGTCCCAATACTTTTGTCCAGTATTCGTCGTAAGTGTCCCAATACTTTTGTCAAGTTTTAGTCCCAAGTGTCCCAATACTTTTGTCCAGTGTAAGTGTCCCAATACTTTTGTCCAGTGTAAGTGTCCCAATACTTTTGTCCAGTGGTAGTCCTAAGTGTCCCAATACTTAAGTCTACTTTTAGTGCGAAGTGTCCCAATACTTTTGTCCAGTATTCGTCGTAAGTGTCCCAATACTTTTGTCAAGTTTTAGTCCCAAGTGTCCCAATACTTTTGTCCAGTGTAAGTGTCCCAATACTTTTGTCCAGTGGTAGTCCAAAGTGTCCCAATACTTGAGTCTACTTTTAGTGCGAAGTGTCCCAATACTTTTGTCCAGTATTCGTCGTAAGTGTCCCAATACTTTTGTCCAGTTTTAGTCCTAAGTGTCCCAATACTTATGTCAAGTTGTAGTCAAGTGTCCCAATACTTGAGTCTACTTTTAGTCCCAAGTGGCCCAATACTTTTGTCCAGTGTAAGTGTCCCAATACTTTTGTCCAGTGTAAGTGTCCCAATACTTTTGTCCAGTGGTAGTCCTAAGTGTCCCAATACTTGAGTCTACTTTTAGTGCGAAGTGTCCCAATACTTTTGTCCAGTATTCGTCGTAAGTGTCCCAATACTTTTGTCAAGTTTTAGTCCCAAGTGTCCCAATACTTTTGTCCAGTGTAAGTGTCCCAATACTTTTGTCCAGTGGTAGTCCTAAGTGTCCCAATACTTGAGTCTACTTTTAGTGCGAAGTGTCCCAATACTTTTGTCCAGTATTCGTCGTAAGTGTCCCAATACTTTTGTCCAGTTTTAGTCCTAAGTGTCCCAATACTTATGTCAAGTTGTAGTCAAGTGTACCAATACTTTTGTCAAGTTTTAGTCCCAAGTGGCCCAATACTTTTGTCAAGTTGTAGTCCTAAGTGTCCCAATACTTTTGTCCAGTTTTAGTCCTTAGTGGACCTACATAGAGGATTGTGTTTCATGTCTCTCCAACCTTCCCAGTGGGAGTTACAGGCAGTTTTGTCATTTTTTTCTTCCGAGAGAAATTTTATTCAAAAATTGCGCTACAGCGCAATTTTGAGATTTGGGGTTAGGTTTTTTTATTAGATCGCAATTTTTGCCAGTCCTGATGTGTGTTCAGTTTGGTGAGTTTTGAAGCATGCTAAGGGGGTCAAATTACAGCTCAAAGAGGCAAAAGTGACTGTTTTTAGTACAGTGATAGTCATAAGTGTCCCAATACTTTTGTCTACTTTTAGTCTGAAGTGTCCCAAGACTTTTGTCTAGTGTACCTACCTTGTCTGCATTGTGTGGGCACGTTGGTGCTTCCTGCTTTTAAGCAGCCATCTTAAAAAAAACAGCAGCGCAGCAGCATCAGCGCAGCGGCTCTTTGAAGGGTCATAAAATCAAAACCGGAGCAGTTAGAAAAAAAGCGCTTCTGTCATTGTAATCACAAGGGTTCAATCTCTCTCCTGTGTTAGTTTGAAGGCGAAACGACAAACGCGCTCAGAGGAGTTCGTTTTTGAAGGAAGGTGACCGGTTTTTACAAAAAATTTGTTTTGAAGGGGGAATAGCAAACTTCCTGTTGATTTTTGCTGGGGGTTGTCAATTTAGGTGAGACCTACATAGAGGTTTTTGTTTCATGTCTCTCCGACCTTCCCAGTGGGAGTTACAGGCAGTTTTGTCATTTTTTTTCTTCCGAGGAGCAGTTTTTTCTGCTGAGATTTGGGGTTAGGTTTTTTTATTAGATCGCAATTTTTGCCAGTCCTGGTGTGTGTGTTCAGTTTGGTGAGTTTTGAAGCATGCACAGTACAATACATATTCCGTCCAATTGACCACTAAACGGTAACACCCGAATACGTTTTTCAACTTGTTTAAGTCGGGGTCCACGTTAATCAATTCATGGTAGTATTTGGTGAATATCGTTTTGTCCTACTAATTTTGGCAGTTCTTGAACTCGCCACAGTGTAAACAGTTTGCTTACATGTAAAATCGTCCACTCCTTTGTCTCATTTTGTCCACCAAACGTTTTATGCTGTGCGTGAATGCACACAGGTGCGCTTTGTTGATGTCATTGACTTGTTGGAGTGCAAGCTAATCAATGCTAACATGCTATTTAGGCTAGCTGTATGTACATAATGCATCACTATGCTATATTTGAGCTCTTTTAATATCCTTTACTTTTATCCTCTTCGTATATAATTTAGTTTGGGCTCAGGAACACTTCAGAAACCCACTGTCAGTAACTACAGTTGGTCGCTACATCTGGAAGTGCAAGTTAAAACTCTCCTATGCAAGGCAAAAACCGTTTATCAACAACACCCAGAAACGCCGTGGGCTTCGCTGGGCCTGAGCTCATCTAAGATGGACTGATACAAAGTGGAAAAGTGTTCTGTGGTCTGACGAGTCCACATTTCAAATTGTTTTTGGAAACTGTGGACGTCGTGTCCTCCGGACCAAAGAGGAAAAGAACCATCCGGATTGTTATAGGTGCAAAGTTGAAAAGCCAGCATGTGTGATGGTATGGGGGTGTATTAGTGCCCAAGACATGGGTAACTTACACATCTGTGAAGGCACCATTAATGCTGAAAGGTACATACAGGTTTTGGAGCAACATATGTTGCCATCCAAGCAACGTTACCATGGACGCCCCTGCTTATTTCAGCAAGGCAATGCCAAGCCACGTGTTACATCAACGTGGCTTCATAGTAAAAGAGTGCGGGTACTAGACTGGCCTGCCTGTAGTCCAGACCTGTCTCCCATTGAAAATGTGTGGCGCATTATGAAGAATAAAATACCACAACGGAGACCCCCGGACTGTTGAACAACTTAAGCTGTACATCAAGCAAGAATGGGAAATAATTCCACCTGAGAAGCTTAAAAAATGTGTCTCCTCAGTTCCCAAATGTTTACTGAGTGTTGTTAAAAGGAAAGGCCATGTAACACAGTGGTGAACATGCCATTATTTGCACAAAAAAAATAAAGTTTATGAGTTTGAACATCAAATATGTTGTCTTTGTAGTGCATTCAATTGAATATGGGTTGACAATGATTTGCAAATCATTGTATTCCGTTTATATTTACATCTAACACAATTTCCCAACTCATGTGGAAACGGGGTTTGTACAAATGCACTTGTTTAATGAATTATTTTGGACATTTTGGGAAAATATCATCAAAATCTGTCCGTTACTTATGTTGCCGACTATCGGATTACGCCACCGGTTGCATTTTTTACGAAGCAGCAAATTTGTAAGGCCATCGGCTGTGTCGTGGCGCCGCGGAAAAGTGGACATTTTACTTGGACATTAAGTAACGCGCTCGGCCAGAAGAAGCACAGGCTATGAGAAAACACAAGAAATTCAATATTTTCATATTATCTAACACATAATGTGACATAAATGCTTATCATAAAAGCATCTTTTTTTATGCAGAGTCTGAATGGATCGACGAGTGTGCAGGTGTGCCCTTATATTGTGACCAAGTGACTATGTAAAATACCCTTTTTCACCGAGTACCACCTCAGAAAAAACTTGGCTCTCAAAGTACCACCATAATGACCAATATTAAAATACAGTAGCGTTGTAGGCCTAAGTGTTCATTAAAAACAATGCAGAGGTTTTATTTAACAAGTATATTTAATATTTTTGGACAGTAACACTGTGTTTAGTGGATATAGGAAAATAAAACACTGTACTTTAATCAAGTGATTTTTTTTTGGTGTACCACTAGATGGAGCCAGTGTGGTACTAGTTTTTTTTACAAACATTGGTTTACATTAAAAAAAAAATACATTCTGATACTTTTGGAGAGGGTGAGGTGTGGTTTTATTTGCTATCTACATGGAAGGCCTCCACAATTGAACATCTTGCACAAGGACTCAAAAAACGGGTTATAAAAGTGACTGTGGAGCAAGATTTCCACAACATTTACACCAAAGTATATTTAATACGTATTAACTAGTTTTAAATGTACAAAACACAAAACCAGTGAAATTGGCAGAATACAAACAGAATACAATGATTTGCAAATCCTTTTCAACTGATATTCAATTGAATAGACTGCAAAGACAAGATATTTAATGTTCGAACTGAGAAACTTCATTTTTTTTCCCCGCAAATAATCATTAACTTAGAATTTAATACCAGCAACACATTGCACAAAAAATGGCACAAGGGCATTTTTACCACTGTGTTATATGGCCTTTCCTTTTAACAACACTCAGTAAACGTTTGGGAACTGAGGTGACACATTTTTTAAGCTTTTCAGGTGGAATTCTTTCCCATTCTTGCTTGATGTACAGCTTAAGTTGTTCAACAGTCCGGGGGTCTCCATTGTGGTATTTTAGGCTTCATAATGCGCCACACATTTTCAATGGGAGACAGGTCCGGACTACAGGCAGGCCAGTCTAGTACCCGCAGTCTTTTACTATGAAGCCACGTTGATGTAACAAGGCTTGGCATTGTCTTGCTGAAATAAGCAGGGGCGTCCATTATAATGTTGCTTGGATGGCAACATATGTTGCTCCAAAACCTTTCACCATTAATGGTGCCTTCACAGATGTGTAAGTTACCTATGCTTTGGGCCCCATACCATCACAGATGCTGTCTTTTCAACTTTGCGCCTATGGTTCTTTACCTCTTTGTTCCGGAGGACACAACATCCACAGTTTCCAAAAACAATTTCAAATGTGGACTCGTCAGAACACTTTTACACTTTGCATCAGTCCATCTTAGATGAGCTCAGGCCCAGCGAAGCCGGCGGTGTTTCTGGGTGTTGTTGATAAATGGCTTTCGCTTTGCATAGTGGAGTTTTAAAATGCACTTACAGATGTAGGGACCAACTGTAGTTACTGACAGTGGTTCTCTGAAGTGTTCCTGAGCCCATGTGGTGATATCCTTTACCCACTGATGTCGCTTTTTGAAGCAGTACTGCCTGAGGGATCGAAGGTCACAGGCATTCAATGTTATGTGCAATGATTTCTTTGAGTGCAGATGACATGGCACCCCAAACCATCACCCAACCATGCAAATTTTGCATTTCCTTTGGAAATCGAGGTCCCAGAGTCTGGAGGAAGACAGGAGAGGAACAGGATCCACGTTACCTGAAGTCTAGTGTAAAGTTTCCACCATCAGTGATGGTTTGGGGTGCCATGTCATCTGCTGGTGTCGGTCCACTCTGTTTCCTGAGATCCAGGGTCAACGCAGCCGTCTACCAGCAAGTTTTAGAGCACTTCATGCTTCCTGCTGCTGACCTGCTCTATGGAGATGGAGATTTCAAGTTCCAACAGGACTTGGCGCCTGCACACAGCGCAAAATCTACCCGTGCCTGGTTTACGGACCATGGTATTTCTGTTCTAAATTGGCCCGCCAACTCCCCTGACCTTAGCCCCATAGAAAATCTGTGGGGTATTGTGAAAAGGAAGATGCAGAATGCCAGACCCAAAAACGCAGAAGAGTTGAAGGCCACTATCAGAGCAACCTGGGCTCTCATAACACCTGAGCAGTGCCAGAAACTCATCGACTCCATGCCACGCCGCATTAACGCAGTAATTGAGGCAAAAGGAGCTCCAACCAAGTATTGAGTATTGTACATGCTCATATTTTTCATTTTCATACTTTTCAGTTGGCCAACATTTCTAAAAATCCCTTTTTTGTATTAGCCTTAAGTAATATTCTAATTTTGTGACACGCGGAATTTGGGATTTTCATTTGTTGCCACTTCAAATCATCAAAATTAAATGAAATAAACATTTGAATTCATCAGTCTGTGTGCAATGAATAAATATAATGTACAAGTTACACCTTTTGAATGCAATTACTGAAATAAATCAAGTTTTTCAAAATATTCTAATTTACTGGCTTTTACCTGTATATATCCATCCATCCATTTACTACCGCTTATTCCCTTCGGGGTCGCGGGGATAGATATATATATATATATATATATATATATATATATATATATATATATGAAATACTTGACTTGGTGAATTCTAGCTGTAAATATACTCCTCCCCTCTTAGCCACGCCCCCTCACCCCCCACCCCCCACCTCCCGAAATCGGAGGTCTCAAGGTTGGCAAGTATGGCATAACAGTGAAAGCTAACACCGTATTTGAAAGCTAACACCGATTAACAATTATTATTATTATTATTATTATTATTTCCGATTTACACAATGTGCCAACTTCACTGGTTTTGGGGTTTGTAGATTCAAATCATCAATCAATCAATCAATCTTTATTTATATAGCCCTAAATCACAAGTGTCTCAAAGGGCTGCACAAGCCACAACGACATCCTCGGTACAAAGCCCACATATCATCATAGGTATCCACGGTGTGAACAAAATATGAGCAAAACCAAACAAGAATGACAAACACATTTCGGGAGAACATCTGCACCTTAACACAACATAAACACAACAGAACAAATACCCAGAATCCCATGCAGCCCTAACTCTTCCGGGCTACATTATACACCCCTGCTACCAACAATATTACCCAAAGTAATAACCTGGTACACTGACGATGGCCATAGAAAACAACTTTAACACTCTTACTAATAATGCGCCACACTTTGAACCAAAACCAAACAAGAATGACAAACACATTTCGGGAGAACATCTGCACCTTAACACAACATAAACACAACAGAACAAATACCCAGAATCCCATGCAGCCCTAACTCTTCCGGGCTACATTATACACCCCTGCTACCAACAATATTACCCAAAGTAATAACCTGGTACACTGACGGTGGCCATAGAAAACAACTTTAACACTCTTACTAATAATGCGCCACACTTTGAACCAAAACCAAACAAGAATGACAAACACATTTCGGGAGAACATCTGCACCTTAACACAACATAAACACAACAGAACAAATACCCAGAATCCCATGCAGCCCTAACTCTTCCGGGCTACATTATACACCCCTGCTACCAACAATATTACCCAAAGTAATAACCTGGTACACTGACGGTGGCCATAGAAAACAACTTTAACACTCTTACTAATAATGCGCCACACTTTGAACCAAAACCAAACAAGAATGACAAACACATTTCGGGAGAACATCTGCACCTTAACACAACATAAACACAACAGAACAAATACCCAGAATCCCATGCAGCCCTAACTCTTCCGGGCTACATTATACACCCCTGCTACCAACAATATTACCCAAAGTAATAACCTGGTACACTGACGGTGGCCATAGAAAACAACTTTAACACTCTTACTAATAATGCGCCACACTTTGAACCAAAACCAAACAAGAATGACAAACACATTTCGGGAGAACATCTGCACCTTAACACAACATAAACACAACAGAACAAATACCCAGAATCCCATGCAGCCCTAACTCTTCCGGGCTACATTATACACCCCTGCTACCAACAATATTACCCAAAGTAATAACCTGGTACCTCTCCCAAATTGTAAATACTGAGCTTGTATGTTCTCACCTGCCTCCCAATGGGTGGCTGGTGGCCACGTTGGGTGTTTTTGCTTGCAAAGGTGTGAAATAACTGTGAATGCAATCTCTTCCTGTCTGCTGTTTCTGGGATATTTTGCTTGCAACTCTCTCAGCCTGACACCCAAGTTGAACGGATGGGACGAGTGCTGTTTTCTTTTGGAAAATATAAATTGTTTATTTCCCTATTGTAGTCACTTTGTAAAGTGGGCCTCAATGAGCAAAGCACGCACTTAGGCCCGAACAGAAATGCCCTTGTGCTTAAGCCTAAGAGCCTTAGTGTATACACTTGGCAGCACTGTAATGGTACCAATCACAGTCTGTCATGTGTGTACATACAGTTATCTTGCATTCACACTGCTTCTCTATCCTCACCACCATCGCACTTTCTCCTCTGAAGGAAGTCAATGAATGTGTGCGTCTGAGTTCCAAGCATGGAGGTGCCACTGGCTTTTGTTTGTGGGACATTGGTGGCCTTTGTGCCCCCCCCCCTCACAAGGCAGCGGGGGGACAAAGGCTGTTGTCTTTGCAGTCACAAAAGCAACGTTTCTCCTCTGCAACCTCGCCCTTTTTTCTCACAGTCTGCCTGCATGAATGGAGACGCACGGCCTTGACCGCGGCATCCGTTCAGACGGCACGTATGCAGCTTTAGAAAGTGCAGGAACGTTGGCAGCAGATGGTTCCATAGTGATAAGGTTTTGTATTAAAGGGATCAAGCAAGTAAATGCTGTGTCCATGCAATCCCAAAAGGCCTTGCTTTGTGGTGCTCACACTAGGCCAGGGGTCGGCAACCCGCGGCTCCGGAGCCGCATGCGGCTCTTTGATCACTCTGTTGCGACTCAGCTGCATACTTGCCGACCCCCCCCCCCCCGATTTTCCCGGTAGACTTACGGATTTCAGTGCCTCTCGCAGAATATAATATAATATTCTCCGATTTTCACCCTTACAATAATGATAAGGGCGTGCCATGATGGTACAGCATTTAGCGCCCTCTACATTCTGTATAAACAGCGTGCCAGCCCAGCCTCTTGTTATATGCATCTTCTGCTTGCACACGCAAGTGACAGCAATGCATACTTGGTCAACAGCCACACAGGTTACACTGACGGTGGCCATAGAAAACAACTTTAACACTCTTACTAATAATGCGCCACACTTTGAACCAAAACCAAACAAGAATGACAAACACATTTCGGGAGAACATCTGCACCTTAACACAACATAAACACAACAGAACAAATACCCAGAATCCCATGCAGCCCTAACTCTTCCGGGCTACATTATACACCCCTGCTACCACCAAACCCCCCCCCCCCCTCTGTGCGTCGGTTGAGGTGGGCGGGGTTTGGTGTATAATATATCCCGGAAGAGTTAGGGCTGCATGGGATTCTGGGTATTTGTCCTGTTGTGTTTATGCTGTGTTACGGTGCAGATGTTCTCCCGAAATTTGTTTGTCATTCTTGTTTGGTGTGGGTTCACAGTGTGGCGCATTATTAGTAAGAGTGTTAAAGTTTGTTTTTTTTATACCGCCACCGTCAGTGTAACCCCCCCCCCCCCCCCCCCCCCCCCTCTCTGTGCGTCGGTTGAGCTGGTCGGGGTTTGGTAGCGGGGGTGTGAAGTGAAGTGAAGTGAAGTGAATTATATTTATATAGCGCTTTTTCTCTAGTGACTCAAAGCGCTTTACACAGTGAAACCCAACATCTAAGTTACATTTAAACCAGTAAGTGTGTTTATCCTAAACATTCCTTCCACTTAATTTTACACACTATGACATTTTCTCCAAGTCTTTTGTTTTTGGGCAATACAACAATAGTATTATATTGTGGCCTGATACTGTGACAATATCGTACTGTAAGACGCCAATAATAAGATAGTATTGTTGTGTTTGTGTACCTGTGAATCCGCCTATGGACCAGGCGTATACGACTATGTTGTTGAGCTGGAAGCCCAGCTTGTGTATCGCAAACTGAATAACAACATCCATGGCGTTGGCCTCATTCTGTGGAAAAGGCACCCCCGTACTGCCTCCGAAGCCCGGATGGTTCCATCCCAGGACGGAGTAGCCGCCTTCTAGGGGGGTTTGTACATGCACCCCACCTCGTAGAAGCCGGCATTGCCTTCACAGCAGATGACCAGGGTCTGACCCTTGCGTCCGCCGCCTTCCCTTCGATCCACAAACATGGTGTCGATCTCATTGCCGTCACATGCTATCATCTTGTGTATAATGTAGCCCGGAAGAGTTAGGGCTGCATGGGATTCTGGGTATGTGTTCTGTTGTGTTTATGTTGTGTTACGGTGCAGATCAATCAATCAATCAATCAATCTTTATTTATATAGCCCTAAATCACAAGTGTCTCAAAGGGCTGCACAAGCCACAACGACATCCTCGGTACAAAGCCCACATACGGGCAAGGAAAAACTCACCCCAGTGGGACGTCGATGGGAATGACTATGAGAAACCTTGGAGAGGACCGCATATGTGGGTAACCCCCCCCCCCCCCTCTAGGGGAGACCGAAAGCAATGGATGTCGAGTGGGTCTGACATAATATTGTGAGAGTCCAGTCCATAGTGGATCCAACATAATAGTAAGAGTCCAGTCCATAGTGGGGCCAGCAGGACACCATCCCGAGCGGAGACGGGTCAGCAGCGTAGAGATGTTCCCAGCCGATGCACAGGCGAGCGGTCCACCCCGGGTCCCGACTCTGGACAGCCAGCACTTCATCCATGGCCACCGGACCTGTGCCCCCCCCCCCTCAAGGAAAAGGGGAGCAGAGGAGAAAAGAAAAGAAACGGCAGATCAACTGGTCTAACAGGGGGGCTATTTAAAGGCTAGAGTATACAAATGAGTTTTAAGATGGGACTTAAATGCTTCTACTGAGGTAGCATCTCTAATTGTTACCGGGAGGGCATTCCATAGTACTGGAGCCCGAATAGAAAACGCTCTATAGCCCGCAGACTTTTTTTGGGCTCTGGGAATCACTAATAAGCCGGAGTTCTTTGAACGCAGATTTCTTGCCGGGACATATGGTACAATGCAATCGACAAGATAGGACGGAGCTAGACCGTGTAGTATTTTATACGTAAGTAGTAAAACCTTAAAGTCGCATCTTAAGTGCACAGGAAGCCAGTGCAGGTGAGCCAGTATAGGCGTAATATGATCAAACTTTCTTGTTCTTGTCAAAAGTCTAGCAGCCGCATTTTGTACCAACTGTAATTTTTTAATGCTAGACATAGGGAGACCCGAAAATAATACGTTACAGTAGTCGAGACGAGACGTAACGAACGCATGAATAATGATCTCAGCGTCGCTAGTGGATAAAATAGAACGAATTTTAGCGATATTACGGAGATGAAAGAAGGCCGTTTTAGTAACACTCTTAATGTGTGACTCAAACGAGAGAGTTGGGTCGAAGATAATACCCAGATTCTTTACTGATTCGCCTTGTGTAATTGTTTGGTTGTCAAATGTTAAGGTGGTATTATCAAATAAATGTCGGTGTTTAGCAGGACCGATAATCAGCATTTCCGTTTTCTTGGCGTTGAGTTGCAAGAAGTTAGCGGACATCCATTGTTTAATTTCATTAAGACACGCCTCCAGCTGACTACAATCCGGCGTGTTGGTCAGCTTTAGGGGCATGTAGAGTTGGGTGTCATCAGCATAGCAATGAAAGCTAACACCGTATTTGCGTATGATGTCGCCTAGCGGCAGCATGTAATTACTACAGAGTGCAGGGCCAAGAACCGAACCCTGAGGAACTCCGCACGTTACCTTAACATAGTCCGAGGTCACATTATTATGGGAGACGCACTGCATCCTGTCAGTAAGATAAGAGTTAAACCACGACAAAGCTAAGTCTGACATACCAATACGTGTTTTGATACGCTCTAATAAAATATTATGATCGACGGTATCGAAAGCAGCGCTAAGATCAAGAAGCAGCAACATAGATGACGCATCAGAATCCATCGTTAGCAGTAGATCATTAGTCATTTTTGCGAGGGCTGTCTCCGTAGAGTGATTTGCCCTGAAACCGGATTGAAAAGGTTCACAGAGATTGTTAGACACCAAGTGTTCATTTAGCTGCTGTGCGACAATTTTTTCGAGGATTTTCGAAATAAAGGGAAGGTGGGACACCGGTCGGTAGTTTACCATGAGGTCAGGATCAAGGTTAGGTCTTTTGAGCAGAGGATGAATAACCGCTTTCTTGAATGCTAGGGGAACAGTGCCAGAGGAAAGTGATAAGTTTATAATATTTAGCACTGATGGACCTAATAATACAAAAGGCTCCTTGATAAGTTTCCCAGGAAGTGGGTCAAGTAAACATGTTGTTTGTTTTATCCCACTTACACGCTGTAATAGTTCCTCTAATGTTATTTCATCAAAAAGAGAGAGACTATTTTGTATTGCAGTATCCGTCGTAGATACAGTTGTATCTGTGTTCATAGAACCCAGTTGTAGCTGGGTTCTCCCGAAATGTGTTTGTCATTCTTGTTTGGTGTGGGTTCACAGTGTGGCGCATTATTAGTAAGAGTGTTAAAGTTGTTTTATATGGCCACCGTCAGTGTAACCTGTGTGGCTGTTGACAAAGTATGCCTTGCTGTCACTTACGTGAGCAAGCAGAAGCCCCATACAACGTGTTTCTGGGCCGGCACGCTGGTTGTAGTGGGCGCTAAATGCTGTACCATCAAGGCACGTTCGAGAGAATAGTTGCCTTGAAATTCGTAGTCCGCCAGAAAAATCGGGAGGGTTAACAAGTATGACGCTGTCAAGCGCAATTCATATAAAACCCGCGGGCCGCACTAACATTAACTTTTCATATTAAGGTATGGGCCGCGTGTCTGAGACCCTTGCTTTGTACATAGTACAAAGCAAAAAAAAAACTTTGTATGCAGTGTTATTTCATTTTAAATTTCAAAAGATTTTTGTGGCTCCCATTGTTTTCTTAAATTTGTGAAACTGGTCAAAATGGCTCTTTGACTGGTAAAGGTTGCCGACCCCTGGTCTAGGCCAATAGTATCGTGTCTAAGAAAAGTCTGGTAAGTTTTAATCGTGTGGGCACAGATGTGTTCCTTTCTTTTATTGTAACTGGATTTGCGTATGTTCTGTAACTGGATCTGTGCAATTGCAACCCTTACACGTTTTCTTGAATAAATAAATACTTTCAATTTTTTTTTTTTAAAGTTTACAGTCGTCCATTGCTACGCTGTGATAAAATGGCAACCAAGGTAATCAAAAAGGTCAACCAACGAACGAGATTTCTCTACAGAATCTCCTTTCTGGTCAACAAAAGCACCATGAAGATTCTAGCAGGAACTCTCATTCAACCCTTTTTCGATTACGCACGCACCTCCTGGTACCCTAGCACCTCCAAAACCCTCAAATCTAGACTCCAAACATCCCAGAACAAGCTAGTCAAATTACTTCTAGACCTCCACCTTACTTCTAGACCTCCACCTCCTGGTACCCTAGCACCTCCAAAACCCTCAAATCTAGACTCCAAACATCCCAGAACAAGCTAGTCAAATTACTTCTAGACCTCCACCTTACTTCTAGACCTCCACCTCCTGGTACCCTAGCACCTCCAAAACCCTCAAATCTAGACTCCAAACATCCCAGAACAAGCTAGTCAAATTACTTCTAGACCTCCACCTTACTTCTAGACCTCCACCTCCTGGTACCCTAGCACCTCCAAAACCCTCAAATCTAGACTCTAAACATCCCAGAACAAGCTAGTCAAATTACTTCTAGACCTCCACCTTACTTCTAGACCTCCACCTCCTGGTACCCTAGCACCTCCAAAACCCTCAAATCTAGACTCCAAACATCCCAGAACAAGCTAGTCAGATTACTTCTAGACCTCCACCCCAGATCACACCTCACTCCTACCCACTTCTCCAAAGTGGGCCGGCTCAGGGTGGAGGACAGAGTAAAACAACTTGCACTGAGCCTAGTCTATAAAATCCGCTACGCCTCCCTGATACCGAAGTACATGTCAAACTACTTCCTTAAATGACCGCCATAACCACAACACCAAGGGGAGCTCCACTAACCACGGTAAACCCAGATTCCGATCTAACAAAGGTCTTAACTCATTCTCCTTCTATGCCACATCAATATGGAATGCACTCCCAACAGGTGTAAAAGAAAGGGCATCTCTATCCTCCTTCAAAACCGCACTAAAAGAACACCTACAGGCAACTTCAACCCTGAACTAACACCCTCCCTTCCACATCATACCTCTTCGGATTGTAAATAATCAAATGTAGATACTTTTTATTATATTTTCTGATCTCTCTCTCTATGTCCACTACTTGCTGTACATACCCTACCAAGTCAGACCTACACTCTTTCAATGTCCATTTCTCTTTCTTAGATGATGCAATTGTTGATGACTGAAGTGTTGATACCAACCAAACCTCTGTATTATTATTTATTTCACTAACTGCTATCTTTGCTATCACTTTTACCATCATATTTGTACATATCCTATTTGCTGATGTTTCTCTATTGTTGTTATTGTTGTTGTTGTTTTTGTCTCTCTGTCTTATCCCCCTCTTGTCCCCACAATTTCCCTCTCTGCCTTCCTTTTTTTCTCTTTCTATCTCCTCCTGCTCCGGCCCGGCTGCACCAAATGATCATTTAAATTCATTTACAAACCCTGTTTCCATATGAGTTGGGAAATTGTGTTAGATGTAAAGATAAACGGAATACAATGATTTGCAAATCATTTTCAACCCATATTCAGTTGAATATGCTACAAAGACAACATATTTGATGTTCAAACTGATAAACCTTTTTTTTTTTTTTTGCAAATAATCATAAACTTTAGAATTTGATGCCAGCAACACGTGACAAAGAAGTTGGGAAAGGTGGCAATAAATACTGATAAAGTTGAGGAATGCTCATCAAACACTTATTTGGAACATCCCACAGGTGTGCAGGCTAATTGGGAACAGGTGGGTGCCATGATTGGGTATAAAAGTAGATTCCATGAAATGCTCAGTCATTCACAAACAAGGATGGGGCGAGGGTCACCACTTTGTCAACAAATGCGTGAGCAAATTGTTGAACAGTTTAAGAAAAACCTTTCTCAACCAGCTATTGCAAGGAATTTAGGGATTTCACCATCTACGGTCCGTAATATCATCAAAGGGTTCAGAGATTCTGGAGAAATCACTGCACGTAAGCAGCTAAGCCCGTGACCTTCCATCCCTCAGGCTGTACTGCATCAACAAGCGACATCAGTGTGTAAAGGATATCACCACATAGGCTCAGGAACACTTCAGAAACCCACTGTCAGTAACTACAGTTGGTCGCTACATCTGTAAGTGCAAGTTAAAACTCTCCTATGCAAGGCGAAAACCGTTTATCAACAACACCCAGAAACGCCGTCAGCTTCGCTGGGCCTGAGCTCATCTAAGATGGACTGATACAAAGTGGAAAAGTGTTCTGTGGTCTGACGAGTCCACATTTCAAATTGTTTTTGGAAACTGTGGATGTCGTGTCCTCCGGACCAAAGAGGAAAAGAACCATCCGGATTGTTATAGACGCAAAGTTGAAAAGCCAGCATCTGTGATGGTATGGGGGTGTATTAGTGCCCAAGACATGGGTAACTTACACATCTGTGAAGGCACCATTAATGCTGAAAGGTACATACAGGTTTTGGAGCAACATATGTTGCCATCCAAGCAACGTTACCATGGACGCCCCTGCTTATTTCAGCAAGACAATGCCAAGCCACGTGTTACATCACCGTGGTTTCATAGTAAAAGAGTGCGGGTACTAGACTGGCCTGCCTGTAGTCCAGACCTGTCTCCCATAAAAAATGTGTGGCGCATTATGAAGCCTAAAATACCACAACGGAGACCCTCGGACTGTTGAACAACTTAAGCTGTACATCAAGCAAGAATGGGAAAGAATTCCACCTGAGAAGCTTCAAAAATGTGTCTCCTCAGTTCCCAAACGTTTACTTAGTGTTGTTAAAAGGAAAGGCCATGTAACACAGTGGTGAACATGCCCTTTCCCAACCACTTTGGCACGTGTTGCAGCCATGCAATTCTAAGTTAATTATTATTTACAAAAAAAAATAAAGTTTATGAGTTTGAACATCAAATATCTTGTCTTGGTGGTGCATTCAACTGAATATGGGTTGAAAAGGATTTGCAAATCATTGTATTCCGTTTATATTTACATCTAACACAATTTCCCAACTCATATGGAAACGGGGTTTGTAAATAAAGTCAAATACAAAATAAGGCAACAAGAGAAGTATCCCACACTTCTCTTTTGTAAACTAAATTTATACAGCCGATATGGGCATTGTTGCGTTTGGACCAGTTGTTCCTCCCAAGCTCTTTATGACAGTATTGCTGAGTAGAAAAACCACCAGAGACAGAATAGATATTTTGTAATTTTATCTCCAAAGCTTTGGAAATATAATGAGACCAGTCCAGCATAGAACATTCAATCGCGCAGCTAAGATGGTCTGATCTAAAATATGGAAACCTTCTCTTCTATAAAGTGTCTCTCTTTCTAGCCCAAACACATGCCCATTGTCCTGCTTAGCTGGACACAGGAACAGATAAGGAAAAGGAGTATCTCTCCTCCTTACATTCCAAGGTCAAGGTTAGCACACAGTACTTGCAGACAACCAAAAGACCACAATTGGAAGAAGAACACTAGCTGTTTTGTAATATGATTATGAAAATAAAGAAGTAACACTTAAATACGGATATATGTAAATATCTGCCTCCGACAGCATCTACATCAACTATATGATTTGCCTGAGAAGCTGGACAGGACAAAAAAAAAAAAAAAAGAGTTTATTTGGCGGCGCTGGTAGGGAAGTGGGTGCATCCCTGTTACTCCACGTGCATTGTATTCGTCAATAATGTGTTCTGCGTGGTTGCTTGCAGGTTGCTATGAGTGCTGTATGCGTTGCCTGGGCGGGATCCCCTACTGCTCACTGGTCGCCACGCTGCTGTGCTTCTCCGGCATCGCCCTCTTCTGCGGATGCGGACACCAGGCGCTCACAGAGAGCGAAAGACTCATCGAGATTTACTTCACCCGTAACCTGCAGGATTACGTCACCCTCGTTTACGTGTATGTGCTACTGTCGACTGTTAAATGTAACAACTGGGCAAAATTAATCATTACGCTTTCCTTTTGAGTATAAGTTTTAAAAGAATGTGTGACTCTCTATGAAAGTTCTTTACTCCTGTTTTAATGCCAGTGCTGGTATTGCCAGCAGGAGTATCAAGAAGTTATGGATGTATCACTATTTCCCAGACCAGATTAGATTTTAGATTTTAGATTTAGATTTATTGGTCCCCTTGGGGAAATTCATTGTCACTGCCGTACATTTAAACACTAGACATTGCACATCACACAAAAAAAAATAATAACAAAAAGACATCATACATGACTAACACACATTTACAGGCTTGTCAGACAGGTCGGCCGGGCCTGCTGTTAAGGGCGGCTATAGCTGCAGGGATAAGGCTTTTCCTGATTATTCTTTTTAGTGTTACTGATTTTAAGACAAAAATTATATTTTATTGATCGCGTAGACATACAATTTCTCAAAAAAAAAAGTTGTTTTATAGTTTACAGGTAAAAGCCAGTAAATTAGAATATTTTGAAAAACTTGATTTATTTCAGTAATTGCATTCAAAAGGTGTAACTTGTACATTATATTTATTCATTGCACACAGACTGATGCATTCAAATGTTTATTTCATTTAATTTTGATGATTTGAAGTGGCAACAAATGAAAATCCAAAATTCCGTGTGTCACAAAATTAGAATATTACTTAAGGCTAAAACAAAAAAGGGATTTTTAGAAATGTTGGCCAACTGAAAAGTATGAAAATGAAAAATATGAGCATGTACAATACTCAATACTTGGTTGGAGCTCCTTTTGCCTCAATTACTGCGTTAATGCGGCGTGGCATGGAGTCGATGAGTTTCTGGCACTGCTCAGGTGTTATGAGAGCCCAGGTTGCTCAGACAGTGACCTTCAACTCTTCTGCGTTTTTGGGTCTGGCATTCTGCATCTTTCTTTTCACAATACCCCACAGATTTTCTATGGGGCTAAGGTCAGGGGAGTTGGCGGGCCAATTTAGAACAGAAATACCATGGTCCGTTAACCAGGCACGGGTAGATTTTGCGCTGTGTGCAGGCGCCAAGTCCTGTTGGAACTTGAAATCTCCATCTCCATAGAGCAGGTCAGCAGCAGGAAGCATGAAGTGCTCTAAAACTTGCTGGTAGACGGCTGCGTTGACCCTGGATCTCAGGAAACAGAGTGGACCGACACCAGCAGATGACATGGCACCCCAAACCATCACTGATGGTGGAAACTTTACACTAGACTTCAGGCAACGTGGATCCTGTGCCTCTCCTGTCTTCCTCCAGACTCTGGGACCTCGATTTCCAAAGGAAATGCAAAATTTGCTTTCGTCAGAAAACATGACTTTGAACCACTCAGCAGCAGTCCAGCTGGTGTCGGTCCACTCTGTTTCCTGAGATCCAGGGTCAACGCAGCCGTCTACCAGCAAGTTTTAGAGCACTTCATGCTTCCTGCTGCTGACCTGCTCTATGGAGATGGAGATTTCAAGTTCCAACAGGACTTGGCGCCTGCACACAGCGCAAAATCTACCCGTGCCTGGTTTACGGACCATGGTATTTCTGTTCTAAATTGGCCCACCAACTCCCCTGACCTTAGCCCCATAGAAAATCTGTGGGGTATTGTGAAAAGAAAGATGCAGAATGCCAGACCCAAAAACGCAGAAGAGTTGAAGGCCACTATCAGAGCAACCTGGGCTCTCATAACACCTGAGCAGTGCCAGAAACTCATCGACTCCATGCCACGCCGCATTAACGCAGTAATTGAGGCAAAAGGAGCTCCAACCAAGTATTGAGTATTGGACATGCTCATATTTTTCATTTTCATACTTTTCAGTTGGCCAACATTTCTAAAAATCCCTTTTTTGTATTAGCCTTAAGTAATATTCTAATTTTGTGACACACGGAATTTTGGATTTTCATTTGTTGCCACTTCAAATCATCAAAATTAAATGAAATAAACATTTGAATGCATCAGTCTGTGTGCAATGAATAAATATAATGTACAAGTTACACCTTTTGAATGCAATTACTGAAATAAATCACGTTTTTCAAAATATTCTAATTTACTGGCTTTTACCTGTATAGCAGTGGTTCTCAAGAATAGAATATAATATAAAGTACTTTATTGATCCTTGGGGGAAATTCAGCACCACGGTTCGCTCACAATAGACAATAAATACTATACAGCATTATTCACATGTGAATAATATAAATATGTTATACATATATACTATTCAATTGTTAAACATTTAATTTATTGGTTCTCATTATTGAAAAACACTGCTTGAGACCAGGGGTGTCAAACTCATTTTAGCTCAGGGGCCGCATGGAGGAAAATCTGATGGACTATTAAAATCATGGCACTAAAACGAAAAAATAAAGACAACTTCAGATTGTTTTCTTTGTCTTACTTTGGCCAAAAATAGAACAACCACATTCTGAAAATATTACAATAAAAATATAGAAAAAAATACCGGCAGCGGTAAAGTTTAGATGCATTAAGGAAAGAAGAAAGTGAATTAATTTTTATAACTGAATAATTTTATATATGCATAAAAATGTGTTTTCTTCAGTATTATTTTTTTTATGAATTAAGTAACGTTTATGACAACCTTTCTGCAAAACACAATACAGAATGAGAGATATACCGTATTTTTCGGAGTATAAGTCGCTCCGGAGTATAAGTCGCACCGGCCGAAAATGCATAATAAAGAAGGAAAAAAAACATAAGTCGCATTTTTGGGGGAAATGTATTTGATTAAAGCCAACACCAAGAATAGACATTTGAAAGGCAATTTAAAATAAATAAAGAATAGTGAACAACAGGCTGAATAAGTGTACGTTATATGAGGCATAAATAACCAACTGGTATGTTAACGTAACATATTATGGTAAGAGTCATTCAAATAACTATAACATATAGAACATGCTATACGTTTACCAAACAATCTGTCACTCCTAATCGCGAAATCCCATGAAATCTTATACGTCTAGTCTCTTACGTGAATGAGCTAAATAATATTATTTAGATATTTTACCGTAATGTGTTAATAATTTCACACATAAGTCGCTCCTGAGTATAAGTCGCACCCCTGACCAAACTATGAAAAAAACAGCGACTTATAGTCCGAAAAATACGGTATGCATAAAAATTTGTTTTCTTTAGTATTATTTTTTTTATGAATTAAGTAACGTTTATGACAACCTTTTCTCCAAAACACAATATAGAATGTGAGATATAACAGGATAATGCATACATTTATCATTTGTTTTCAAAACGCTTACAAAAAAGTGGGACCCCAAAGCATACTTGCCAACCCTCCCGGATTTTCCGGGAGACTCCCGAATTTCAGCGCCTCTCCCGAAAACCACCCGGGACAAATTTTCTCCCAAAAATCTCCCGAAATTCAGGCCCCCTCCAGCTCCATGCGGACCTGAGTGACGTGTCGACAGCGGCCAGCCTGTTCTCACGTCCGCTTTCCCACAATATAAACAGCGTGCCTGCCCAATCACGTTATTAACTGTAGAATGATGGAGGGCGAGTTCTTGGTTTCTTATGTGGGTTTATTGTTAGGCAGTTTCATTAACGTCCTCCCAGCGCGGCAACAACACACAACAACAGCAGTCACGTTTTCGTCTACCGTAAAGCAGTTCGTCTGCCGTAAACAGCAATGTTGTGACACTCTTAAACAGGACAACACTGCCATCTACTGTACATGCATATGTGACAATAACATCTACGGCTTTTAGAGAGTGCAGTGCACAACTGCGCACACAACAAGGATATATTTATATATATATATATATATATATATATATATATATACATATATTAATAATAATAATAAAAAATATATATATATATATATATATATATATATATATATATATATATATATATATATATATATATATAGCTAGAATTCACTGAAAGTCAAGTATTTCTTATATATATATATATATATATATATATATATGAAATACTTGACTTGGTGAATTCTAGCTGTAAATATACTCCTCCCCTCTTAACCACGCCCCCCGCCCCCCACACACACCTCCCGAAATTGGAGGTTTCAAGGTTGGCAAGTATGCCCCAAAGATTTACTGAGGGACCCCATTTTTATGACTTGGTGGGGTTTTGAAAATTCCTACACTGCAAAAAGTCAGTGTTCAAAAACAAGAAGAAAAAAATACAAAAGTTAGGGGTATTTTATTTGAACTGAGCAAAATTATCTGCCAATAGAACAAGAAAATTCGGCTTGTCAAGACTTTCCGAAACAAGTAAAATTAGCTCAACTCAATGAACCCAAAAAGTACTTTAAAGTAAGTATATTTTCACTAATAACAAGTGTACTTTTCTTGGTAGAAAAAAACAGACCTTTTTGCTCAATATGTTGAAAAATATTCTTAAATTAAGTAAATGCTAGTGCCATAATCTTGACATAATGATATGCGCTCGGCATCATGATTTGTTTTTTCATGCTTGAAATAAGAAATTATTACTATAAAAAAGTAGTTTTATACTCGTGAGTGTTGATGACACAGCTTTGCAACACTTGATATTCTAGTTTCAAGCATGTTTTACTCAATATAGGTCATCAAATCTCAGCAACAAGCTGTAATATCTTACTGAGATCATTTAGGACCAAAAACATTTAAAACAAGTAAAACATAACATAACATCTGCTTAGTGAGAAGAATTATCTTATCAGACATGAAATAAACAAATATCATTCTTATTTGAGATATTTCATCTTACTTAGATTTCAGTTTTTGCAGTGTAGCGCCAACACTGATGGAGTATTGGTGCATGCAAAACCTGCGGGCCGGTTCTAATAATCAAATATCATCCAGGGGGCCATAGATAATTCATTCGTGGGCCGGATCTGGCCCACGGGGCTTGACTTTGACACCCCTGCTTTAGACCATCTACAATGCCCCTCCTGGTCATACTTGCCAACCCTCCTGGATTTTCCGGGAGACTCACGAAATGCAGCGCCTCTCCCGAAAATCTCCCGGAATTCAGCCGGAGTTGGAGGCCAAGCCCCCTCCAGCTCCATGCGGACCTGAGTCCAGTGTGCGCACACAAGTAGACGAAGCAGAAGAACGAGACCGTAGTCGAAGAGCGCAGGGGAGACACTTCTCCAGGGCCGATGTGTACAACACCCTTCACCTTACCCGGTAGTGGGTCTCCACAGCGGATGACTTTAGGGTGAATGATGAGTCCAGCGATTAGTTGCAAATCTTGCTTTATTGATTGCTTACACACAGCCGATCCAACACAAAACCAACTAGTCCCTCCCCGCACTCACGCTACCCCGCTCCCTCTCTTCTCTCGCCCACACACTCACTGACGTCACTCACCTCACATGCTGTCACCTATTTAAGGGCCACACACACACACATACTCTACTCTCATAACACACAGTACAGTTAGTAGAACAACTGTGTTTTCATTACTGTGTACTTGATAGGTGCCATTGCCCCGGAATTGTATTGCATTGTACTTTCAAGCACAACAATGAGTAGATGAGTGTTATGTGTGTGTATATAAATAAATAAATAAATATATATATATATATAGCTAGAATTCACTGAAATTCAAGTATTTCATATATATATATATATATATATATATATGACATACTTGCCAACCCTCCCGGATTTTCCGGGAGACTCCCGAAATTCAGCGCCTCTCCCGAAAACCTGCCGGGACAAATTTTCTCCCGAAAAACTCCCGAAATTCAGGCGGACCTGAGTGACGTGTTGACAACACACAACAACAGTGTCTACCGTAAAGCAGTTCGTCTGCCGTAAACAGCAATGTTGTGACACTTTTAAACAGGACAATACTGCCATCTACTGTACATGCATATGTGACCCACCCATAATGTGTCACATTTTTCTGTTGATTTATTTATTTTATTTTGTGGTTTGAATTCGTTTTTGGAGCTGTCATTACACATTTATCAGTATTCACATTGGTCAGTAGGGGGCAGTAGGGCGTTTCTTCCCAATTGAATGCTATCGCCTGCAGACCGGAAGTGTCTTGTCATTCTGATGAGCGCGACCAGTCTGTGAACAATTGAAACGTCCTGTGTGCTTTTTCCTCCTGTATAACAGGTTAGTTTTGGTGAATCAACTCACTGAATAATATCCATGTGATCTTTATAAGTTTAAGTACACATTCTGATGGTGGAGCCTAACTCTAAAGTGTTTGTGGGTTGTAGTTTGTAAATGAACACTGAAATTCAAGTATTTATTTTATTTATATATATATATATATATATATATATATATATATATATATATATATATATATATATATATATATATATATATATATAGCTAGAATTCACTGAAAGTCAAGTATTTCTTATATATATATATATATATATATATCTTAACCACGCCCCAAACCACGCCCCCCCGCCCCACCCCCGACCACGCCCCCGCCCCTACCCCGACCCCCCACCTTCCGAAATCGGAGGTCTCAAGGTTGGCAAGTATGATATATGAAATACTCGGGTTGGTGAATTCTAGCTGTAAATATACTCCCTCCTCTTAACCACGCCCCCCGCCCCAACCACGCCCCCCCGACCACGCCCCCCACCTCCCGAAATCGGAGGTCTCAAGGTTGGCAAGCATGCTCCTGGTTGAAGACAAGACACCATTAATACGCAATCAATTTCACACACTTTCCCCTCCCTGATTACTGTATTTTTCTGAGTATAAGTCGCACCTGCCGAAAGTGCATAATAAAGAAGGAGAAAAACATATATAAGTCGCACTGAAACTATGAAAGAAACTGCGATTTATAGTCCGAAAAATACGGTAAATGTATTTTTTTTTTTTCTAAAGCCTGCCTTTTACAAGTGGCTCTCTTCTTCCTTTTTCAGCATTCAGTATTTCCAGTATTTCATCTACGGCTTGGCCTCTTTTTTCTTCCTCTACTGCATCATGCTGTTGGCAGAGGGCTTCTACACCACCAGCGCTGCCAAGCAAACCTTTGGAGAGTTCCGGAGCACCATGTGTGGCCGCTGCCTCAGCTCCACGGTGAGAGCGGGGGCCCCCACAGTGGGGACGGGTAATGGGGGATTGGAGAGATTGGATGTGGATTAATACACATCGGTCCCGGTGGGTGCCTGTGTGGAAACTCCGCAAGCCTCTAAAAACCCCTTTTGGGGATGATGAGCGTACAAAGTGTGTGGGTGTGTGATGGTGTCGAGGGAGGAGACGACACAAAGGCATATTAAAGGAAGGTAATCAGAGGAGAGGTAATAGTGGTCACTAAATGAGGCACATAAAAACACTAAGAAGGATTAATATGACGCAGCCTGATGCTCAACCTGCTTTCTCGTCTAGTTTATTGTGATGACGTACGTGCTGGCTCTGCTGTGGCTGTTGGTGTTGGCTCTGTCGGCGCTGCCAGTCTACTTCTTCTACAACATGGACGCCACCTGCCACACCATCGACGTTCTGACTGAGACGCCGGCGAGCATCAACCAGCTGTGTGTCGACGCACGGCAATACGGTACGAAAACAAGTCAGTTTGTAGCCGCTGCAGTATATCATTCCACTAATTGGGCCCCATTCAGCAATGAGTTCCTAACTTTTTCCTCGTATCTTTCTTCCAAAGTGATTTCCCAAGAGGAGTCCATTCAAATTCATGACGTGTTCTTAAACGGCCAAATTGTTCCCACCTGCTGTTCTTATGTTGCTGAATGCCAAATGGTTAGCGCGTCCGTGTCTATCATAATTTGCATATAAACACGCCCTAAATTCTGCAATTTGCATAGGTAAACGCCCTTAATTCCCCATATAAGGGCACAATTCCGGCGGAAAAGCCAAACATCAAACACACGGAGAAAACACAAACTATCTCATTCCACTAATTGGGCCCCATTCAACAATAAGTTCCTAACTTTTCCTCTTATTTTTCTTCCGAAGTGGTTTCCTAAGAGGAGTCCATTCAAATTCATGACGTGTTCTTAAACGGCCAAATTGTTCCCACTTGCTGTTCTTAAGTTGCTGAATGCCAAATGGTTAGCGCGTGCGTGTCTACAATGATTTGCATAGAAACACGCCCTTAATTCCCCATATAAGGGCACAATTCCGGCAGAAAAGCCAAACATCAAACACACGGAGAAAACACAAACTATCTTATTCCACTAATTGGGCCCCATTCAACAATAAGTTCCTAACTTTTCCTCTTATTTTTCTTCTGAAGTGGTTTCCTAAGAGGAGTCCATTCAAATTCATGACATGTTCTTAAACGGCCAAATTGTTCCCACCTGCTGTTCTTAAGTTGCTGAATGCCAAATGGTTAGCGCGTGCGTGTCTATCAGAATTTGCATTTAAACACGCCCTAAATTCTGTAATTTGCATAGGTAAACACCCTTAATTCCCCATATAAGGGAACAATTCCGGAGGAAAAGCCGAACATCAAACACACGGAGAAAACACAAACTATCTCATTCCACTAATTGGTTCCATTCAGCAATAAGTTCCTAAGTTTTTCCTCGTATCTTTCTTCCTAAGTGATTTCCCAAGAGAAGTCCATTCAAATTCATGACGTGTTCTTAAACGGCCAAATTGTTCCCACCTGCTGTTCTTAAATTGCTGAATGCCAAATGGTTAGCGCGTGCGTGTCTATCAGAATTTGCATATAAACACGCCCTAAATTCTGTAATTTGCATAGGTAAACGCCCTTAATTCCCCATATAAGAGCACAATTCCAGCGGAAAAGCCGAACATCAAACACACGGAGAAAACACAAACTATCTCATTCCACTAATTGGTTCCATTCAGCAATAAGTTCCTAAGTTTTTTCTCGTATCTTTCTTCCTAAGTGATTTCCCAAGAGAAGTCCATTCAAATTCATGACGTGTTCTTAAACGGCCAAATTGTTCCCACCTGCTGTTCTTAAATTGCTGAATGCCAAATGGTTAGCGCGTGCGTGTCTATCAGAATTTGCATATAAACACGCCCTAAATTCTGTAATTTGCATAGGTAAACGCCCTTAATTCCCCATATAAGAGCACAATTCCGGCGGAAAAGCCGAACATCAAACACACGGAGAAAACACAAACTATCTCATTCCACTAATTGGGCCCCATTCAGCAATAAGTTCCTAACTTTTTCCTCTTATCTTTCTTCCTAAGTGATTTCCTAAGAGGAGTCCATTCAAATTCATGACGTGTTCTTAAACGGCCAAATTGTTCCCACCTGCTGTTCTTAAGTTGCTGAATGCCAAATGGTTAGCGCGTGCGTGTCTATCAGAATTTGCATATAACCACGCCCTAAATTCTGTAATTTGCATAGGTAAACGCCCTTAATTCCCCATATAAGGGCACAATTCCGGCGGAAAAGCCGAACATCAAACACACGGAGAAAACACAAACTATCTCACTCCACTAATTGGGCCCCATTCAGCAATAAGTTCCTAACTTTTTCCTCGTATCTTTCTTCCGAAGTGATTTCCAAAGGGGAGTCCATTCAAATTCATGACGTGTTCTTAAACGGCCAAATTGTTCCCACCTGCTGTTCTTAAGTTGCTGAATGCCAAATGGTTAGCGCGTGCGTGTCTATCAGAATTTGCATATAAACACGCCCTAAATTCTGTAATTTGCATAGGTAAACGCCCTTAATTCCCCATATAAGGGAACAATTCCGGCGGAAAAGCCGAACATCAAACACACGGAGAAAACACAAACTATCTCATTCCACTAATTGGTTCCATTCAGCAATAAGTTCCTAAGTTTTTTCTCGTATCTTTCTTCCTAAGTGATTTCCCAAGAGAAGTCCATTCAAATTCATGACGTGTTCTTAAACGGCCAAATTGTTCCCACCTGCTGTTCTTAAGTTGCTGAATGCCAAATGGTTAGCGCGTGCGTGTCTATCAGAATTTGCATATAAACACGCCCTAAATTCTGTAATTTGCATAGGTAAACGCCCTTAATTCCCCATTTAAGGGCACAATTCCGGCGGAAAAGCCGAACATCAAACACACGGAGAAAACACAAACTATCTCATTCCACTAATTGGGCCCCATTCAGCAATAAGTTCCCAACTTTTCCTCTTATCTTTCTTCCTAAGTGATTTCCTAGGAGGAGTCCATTCAAATTCATGACGTGTTCTTAAACGGCCAAATTGTTCTCGGCTGCTGTTCTTAAGTTGCTGAATGCCAAATGGTTACCGCGTGCGTGTCTATCATAATTTGCATATAACAACGCCCTAAATTATGTAATTTGCATAGGTAAACGCCCTTAATTCCCCATATAAGGGCACAATTCCGGCGGAAAAGCCAAACATCAAACACACGGAGAAAACACAAACTATCTCATTCCACTAATTGGACCCCATTCAGCAATAAGTTCCCAACTTTTCCTCTTATCTTTCTTCCTAAGTGATTTCCTAAGAGGAGTCCATTCAAATTCATGACGTGTTCTCAAACGGCCAAATTGTTCCCACCTGCTGTTCTTAAGTTGCTGAATGCCAAATGGTTAGCGCGTGCGTGTATATCAGAATTTGCATATAAACACGCCCTAAATTCTGTAATTTGCATAGGTAAACGCCCTTAATTCCCCATATAATGGCACAATTCCGGCGGAAAAGCCAAACATCAAACACACGGAGAAAACACAAACTATCTCATTCCACTAATTGGGCCCCATTCAGCAATAAGTTCCTAACTTTTTCCTCGTATCTTTCTTCCGAAGTGATTTCCAAAGGGGAGTCCATTCAAATTCATGACGTGTTCTTAAACGGCCAAATTGTTCCCACCTGCTGTTCTTAAGTTGCTGAATGCCAAATGGTTAGCGCGTGCGTGTCTATCATAATTTGCATATAACCACGCCCTAAATTCTGTAATTTGCATAGGTAAACGCCCTTAATTCCCCATATAAGGGCACAATTCCGGCGGAAAAGCCGAACATCAAACACACGGAGAAAACACAAACTATCTCATTCCACTAATTGGTTCCATTCAGCAATAAGTTCCTAAGTTTTTCCTCGTATCTTTCTTCCGAAGTGATTTCCCAAGAGGAGTCCATTCAAATTCATGACGTGTTCTTAAACGGCCAAATTGTTCTCGGCTGCTGTTCTTAAGTTGCTGAATGCCAAATGGTTAGCGCGTGCGTGTCTATCAGAATTTGCATATAAACACGCCCTAAATTCTGTAATTTGCATAGGTAAACGCCCTTAATTCCCCATATAAGGGCACAGTTCCGGCGGAAAAGCCCAACATCAAACACATGGAGAAAACACAAACAGATTACAGAAGAGAAATTTGTATTAAGAAGTAGGGGATGACACAAATGTTGGCAACGCCTGCATCGCTATGTGCACTATAGTGCAAATATTACAGTCCCTTTTTTTTTTACAGCAACAACAACAAGAGTTGACCTTTTCACAAAGAAAAACAAAATGGTAAACCATCGTCAAGTTTGCATAATACCTTAACTTAAATATACAAGCTGTTGAATATTTGATGATTACAATGTGTATACCTATAAATACACGAACCTGTTCAACTCTTTATGATTGGTACAATTGAAAAGCTAATACCGTATTTTTCGGACTATAAGTCGCAGTTTTTTTTCATAGTTTGGCCGGGGGTGCGACTTATACTCAGGAGCGACTTATGTGTGAAATTATTAACACATTAGCGTAGAATATCAAATAATATTATTTATCTCATTCACGAAAGAGACTAGACCAGGGGTCGGCAAACCGCGGCTCCGGAGCCGCATGCGGCTCTTTGATCACTCTGATGCGGCTCCGCAGCTAACTTGCTGTACCCCCCCATTTTTCCCGTGAGACTTCCGGATTTCAGTGCCTCTCGCAGAAAACTCCCGGGATTAATATTCACCGATTTTCACCCTTACGGCTATAATAAGGGCGTGCTATGATGGTACAACATTTGTCGCCCTCTACAATCTGTATTAACAGCGTGCCAGCCCAACACTTGTTATACAATATACATCTTCTGCTTGCTCACGTAAGTGACAGCAAGGCATACTTGGTCAACAGCCACACAGGTTACACTGACGGTGGCCATATAAAACAACTTGAACACTCTTACTAATAATGCGCCACACTTTGAACCAAAACCAAACAAAAATGACAAACACATTTCGGGAGAACATCTGCACCTTAACACAACATAAACACAACAGAACAAACACCCAGAATCCCATGCAGCCCTGACTCTTCCGGGCTACATTATACACCCCCCCCCTCTCTGTGCGTCGGTTGAGGTGGGCGGGGTTTGGTAGCGGGGGTGTATAATATATCCCGGAAGAGTTAGGGCTGCATGGGATTCTGGGTATTTGTCCTGTTGTGTTTATGCTGTGTTACGGTGCAGATGTTCTCCCGAAATTTGTTTGTCATTCTTGTTTGGTGTGGGTTCACAGTGTGGCGCATTATTAGTAAGAGTGTTAAAGTTTGTTTTTTTTATACCGCCACCGTCAGTGTAACCTGTGTGGTTGTTGAACAAGTATGCCTTGCTGTAACCTAAGTGAGCAAGCGGAAGCCCTATACAGGTAAAAGCCAGTAAATTAGAATATTTTGAAAAACTTGATTTATTTCAGTAATTGCATTCAAAAGGTGTAACTTGTACATTATATTTATTCATTGCACACAGACTGATGCATTCAAATGTTTATTTCATTTAATTTTGATGATTTGAAGTGGCAACAAATGAAAATCCAAAATTCCGTGTGTCACAAAATTAGAATATTACTTAAGGCTAATACAAAAAAGGGATTTTTAGAAATGTTGGCCAACTGAAAAGTATGAAAATGAAAAATATGAGCATGTACAATACTCAATACTTGGTTGGAGCTCCTTTTGCCTCAATTACTGCGTTAATGCGGCGTGGCATGGAGTCGATGAGTTTCTGGCACTGTTCAGGTGTTATGAGAGCCCAGGTTGCTCTGATAGTGGCCTTCAACTCTTCTGCGTTTTTGGGTCTGGCATTCTGCATCTTCCTTTTCACAATACCCCACAGATTTTCTATGGGGCTAAGGTCAGGGGAGTTGGCGGGCCAATTTAGAACAGAAATACCATGGTCTGTAAACCAGGCACGGGTAGATTTTGCGCTGTGTGCAGGCGCCAAGTCCTGTTGGAACTTGAAATCTCCATCTCCATAGAGCAGGTCAGCAGCAGGAAGCATGAAGTGCTCTAAAACTTGCTGGTAGACGGCTGCGTTGACCCTGGATCTCAGGAAACAGAGTGGACCGACACCAGCAGATGACATGGCACCCCAAACCATCACCCAACCATGCAAATTTTGCATTTCCTTTGGAAATCGAGGTCCCAGAGTCTGGAGGAAGACAGGAGAGGCACAGGATCCACGTTGCCTGAAGTCTAGTGTAAAGTTTCCACCATCAGTGATGGTTTGGGGTGCCATGTCATCTGCTGGTGTCGGTCCAGTCTGTTTCCTGAGATCCAGGGTCAACGCAGCCGTCTACCAGCAAGTTTTAGAGCACTTCATGCTTCCTGCTGCTGACCTGCTCTATGGAGATGGAGATTTCAAGTTCCAACAGGACTTGGCGCCTGCACACAGCGCAAAATCTACCCGTGCCTGGTTTACGGACCATGGTATTTCTGTTCTAAATTGGCCCGCCAACTCCCCTGACCTTAGCCCCATAGAAAATCTGTGGGGTATTGTGAAAAGGAAGATGCAGAATGCCAGACCCAAAAACGCAGAAGAGTTGAAGGCCACTATCAGAGCAACCTGGGCTCTCATAACACCTGAGCAGTGCCAGAAACTCTTCGACTCCATGCCACGCCGCATTAACGCAGTAATTGAGGCAAAAGGAGCTCCAACCAAGTATTGAGTATTGTACATGCTCATATTTTTCATTTTCATACTTTTCAGTTGGCCAACATTTCTAAAAAACCCTTTTTTGTATTAGCCTTAAGTCATATTCTAATTTTGTGACACACGGAATTTTGGATTTTCATTTGTTGCCACTTCAAATCATCAAAATTAAATGAAATAAACATTTGAATGCATCAGTCTGTGTGCAATGAATAAATATAATGTACAAGTTACACCTTTTGAATGCAATTACTGAAATAAATCAAGTTTTTCAAAATGTTCTAATTTACTGGCTTTTACCTGTACAACATGTGTCTGATCAGGCACGCTAACTATAGTCGGTGCTATATGCTGTACCACCACGGCACGCATGACGCTGACAAGCGCCTTTCATTTAAAACCTGCGTGCCGCACCAGCTTTCAAATTCCACATAAAGGTGTGGGCAGCGTCTCTGAGACCCCTGGTTATACATAGCACAAAGCACAAAAAAAAACTTTGTATGCAGTGTTATTTCATTTAAAATTTAAAAAAATGTTTGCGGCGGCTCCCATTGTTTTCTATAATTTGTGAAACTGGTCAAAATGGCTCTTTGACTGGTAAAGGTTGCCGACCCCTGGACTAGACGTATAAGATTTCATGGAATTTAGCGATTAGGAGTGACAGATTGTTTGGTAAACGTATAGCATGTTCTATATGTTATAGTTATTTGAATGACTCTTACCATAATATGTTACGTTAACATACCAGTTGGTTATTTATGCCTCATATAACGTACACTTATACAGCCTGTTGTTCACTATTCTTTATTTATTTTAAATTGCCTTTCAAGTGTATATTCTAGGTGTTGGCTTTTATCAAATAAATTTCCCCCAAAAATGCGACTTATATATGGTTTTTTCCTTCTTTATTATGCATTTTCGGCCCGTGCGACTTATACTCCGGAGCGACTTATACTCCGAAAAATCCGGTAAATAGTTTTTTATTTAGGAAAATGTTATATTTTGACAGTGGAGAAAATTACTCATATTTTATTTGAAGGAAGACCAGTATAGAAAATTATGATACCTACTTGTTTGGTAGAGAAGCACCCTTTTGATGATAAGGAACCTGTCATGACTTGATCCGGGGTGTTAGCTTTTCCGGGATGCAACGGAAAGTTGGCTCGGGCGAGACGGGAATTAAGGTACATGATTTATTTATCAAACAAAGAATAAACGAAAAAGCGCCCACTTTGGCGGAGAATAAACTATGAAACCAAAAGACTATAGCAAAAAAGTACAAACGAAAAACACGCACAATGGCGGAGAACAAACTATGAAACCAAAAAGACTACAAACATGGAACAAAAACTTACTTGGCTTGGACAAAAATAGTTGCATGAAGAATGGACATGGAAAGAAGTATCAGGCATGGACAGAGCATAAATGTGGTGAGGTCGTCAGAAAGACAAACTGACCAACTGTAGTTACAGACAGCGGTTTTTCCGAAGTGTTCCTGACCCCATGTGGTGATATCCTTTACATACCGATGTCGCTTTTTGGTGCAGTACCGCCTACGTGCAGTGATTTCTCCAGATTCTCTGAACCTTTTGATGATATTACAGACCGTAGATGGGGAAAGCCCTAAATTCCTTGCAATAGCTGGTTGAGAAATGTACTTCAACTGTTGGACAATTAGCTCATGCAAAGTGGTGATCCTTGTTTGTGAATGACTGAGCATTTCATGGATGCTGCTTTTATACCCAATCATGGCACCCACCTGTTCCCAATGAGCCTGTTCACCTGGGGGATGTTCCAAATAAGTGTTTGATGAGCATTCCTCAACTTTCTCAGTCTTTTTTGCCACTCTCATTCCAAATGAGCTAAAAAATAACAAAGTTAGCTTCGTAAAAAAATCTCGGTTCCAGACGAATTTGTGTATCTACATGATATTATGATCTAACTTCGTTTTTCACTCATTGATTTTGGAGGAGAAAAGCTGCAAAAACCACAACATGGAAGTCTACCTTTTCACTCCAGTGACTTTTCCCAGCCTCTGCTTGCTATCTAATGAACAGGAAGCAAAAAAAAGTGTAAAAATCCCAATCCTGGTGTTGTTTTCTTCCACACACACACACATCATTAGACTTTGGACCGAGGCCTGGGTGGTGTTCCGGGCGGGTAATTTATGGAGTCTGCGGTGTGATAACAGGATTGGGACTCTTCAATTTGATCTGTGATGAATGCATCCGATTAATTAGATCCGACTTGACGTCAACAGGGCTGCTGCCGTGGAACGCGGTGCCAGGAAAAGCTTGCGGGATAACTTTGTCCTCCATCTGCAAGACCAGAGAGGTGAGAAGAAGCGTCCGCATAAAGCAGGGGTGTCCAAACTTTTTCCCACTGAAAACAAAATATATGGATTTTTTAATTTTTTTTTCTTTAGGGCTCCCGGGGACCATAAAGGGTCTAAGTCATTAAAATGTTAAAAACAAGTCAAATTATATACAAACCCCGTTTCCATATGAGTTGGGAAATTGTGTTAGATGTAAATATAAACGGAATATTCAATTGAATGCACTACAAAAACAAGATATTTGATGTTCAAACTCATAAACTTCATTTTTTTTTTGCAAATAATAATTAACTTAGAATTTCATGGCTGCAACACGTGCCAAAGTAGTTGGGAAAGGGCATGTTCACCACTGTGTTACATGGCCTTTCCTTTTAACAACACTCAGTAAAGGTTTGGGAACTGAGGAGACACATTTTTTAAGCTTCCCAGGTGGAATTATTTCCCATTCTTGCTTGATGTACAGCTTAAGTTGTTCGACAGTCCGGGGGTCTCCCTTGTGGTATTTTAGGCTTCATAATGCGCCACACATTTTCAATGGGAGACAGGTCTGGACTACAGGCAGGCCAGTCTAGTACCCGCACTCTTTTACTATGAAGCCACGTTGATGTAACACGTGGCTTGGCATTGTCTTGTTGAAATAAGCAGGGGCGTCCATGGTAACGTTGCTTGGATGGCAACATATGTTGCTCCAAAACCTGTATGTACCTTTTAAGCATTAATGGTGCCTTCACAGATGTGTAAGTTACCCATGTCTTGGGCACTGATACACCCCCATACCATCACAGATGCTGGCTTTTCAACCGTGCGCCTATAACAATCCGGATGGTTCTTTTCTTCTTTGGTCCGGAGGACACGACGTCCAGTTTCCAAAAACAATTTGAAATGTGGACTCGTCAGACCACAGAACACTTTTACACTTTGTATCAGTCCATCTTAGATGAGCTCAGGCCCAGCGAAGCCGACGGCGTTTCTGGGTGTTGTTGATAAACGGTTTTCGCCTTGCATAGGAGAGTTTTAACTTGCACTTACAGATGTAGCGACCAACTGTAGTTACTGACAGTGGGTTTCTGAAGTGTTCCTGAGCCCATGTGGTGATATCCTTTACACACTAATGTTGCTTGTTGATGCAGTACAGCCTGAGGGACCGAAGGTCACGGGCTTAGCTGCTTACGTGCAGTGATTTCTCCAGATTCTCTGAACCCTTTGATGATATTACGGACCGTAGATGGTGAAATCCCTTAATTCCTTGCAATAGCTGGTTGAGAAAGGTTTTTCTTAAACTGTTCAACAATTTGCTCACGCATTTGTTGACAAAGTGGTGACCCTCGCCCCATCCTTGTTTGTGAATGACTGAGCATTTCATGGAATCTACTTTTATACCCAATCATGGCACCCACCTGTTCCCAATTAGCCTGCTCACCTGTGGGATGTTCCAAATAAGTGTTTGATGAGCATTCCTCAACTTTATCAGTATTTATTGCCACCTTTCCCAACTTCTTTGTCACGTGTTGCTGGCATCAAATTCTAAAGTTAATGATTATTTGCAAAAAAAAAAAATGTTTATCAGTTTGAACATCAAATATGTTGTCTTTGTAGCATATTCAACTGAATATGGGTTGAAAATGATTTGCAAATCATTGTAATCCGTTTATATTTACATCTAACACAATTTCCCAACTCATATGGAAACGGGGTTTGTATTTTTTTAATTTAATGCTTACAGTAAATCTTTACAGTATATCAACTTCAGGTTGATATAAAGTTAAAAAGACAACTTTGTTTTTTATAATAAAACTGAAATATGCAGTATTTCCCCCACTGACCAAAACATGCTGAAACCAATATTTGATGTGAAGTAATTAGAGCCCTAAAAAGATCAATAATGCAGGACACCATTGATTTTAATTCATTATTAATTTTGAGTAATCACAGTGAAAAGATCAATAAAATCCCATTAATTATATTTGGGATCCAAAAGGTTCCCCACTCATAAAGTGATACATTTTTAATAGTTTTTTTTTTTTTTACTTTCAACACTTAAGTTACGAGATCAACATCAGATATATTCGTCGATTTTACGTTTTGAACTATTTTTTTTTTTTAATGCTCTTTTGTCAAAGAAAACTATGTTTTTGTATGGCAACCACACCATGTATGCAATATTTTCCACATCAAACATTTTAAAGTGAAATAATTGGAGCCTTGAATAGGTCAATAATTCATTATAACATTGATTTTATTTTTTTTTGGAGCAATGGCAAAAAAAGAAAAATAAAGATAGACAAAAGAGAGAGAAAAAAACAGCCTGCATGGCAGCTTTTGTGTCAACCATACTTGCCAACCCTCCCGATTTTCTCGGGAGACTCCCGAATTTAAGTGCCCCTCCCGAAAATCTCCCGGGGCAACCGTTCTCCCGAATTTCTCCCGATTTCCACCCGGACAACAATATTGGGGGCGTGCCTTAAATGCACTGCCTTTAGCATCCTCTCTCACCTGAAAAGGAGACTATTATATATGTCTCCGTTATCCATAGCTTTATCTATAACCCATAAAGTAGGCAGGCACGGAGCTATTTCTCAGCGTGTGTTTATTCCAGCCGGCACGTTCATACACTGACACACAACATCCGGATTCCCATCATGCATTGCTTCAAAACTACGGCAAGTAGTAATGTCCAAAAACATAACAGAGACGAAGCGGAAGAACGAAGAAGAGACATGGCGACGACGAGTAAGGAGAAGAAGTACGCTTGCAAGTTCCAAAATGATCGGGAAAAGATAATTTCAGTTCATCCAGGACAGCTGGAAGGGGAAGGGGTATGTTGCCTGCACATTTTATAGATCAGACTTCTCCATTGAACACGGTGGCCGAACGGATATACTCATTCATGAACGGATTATTTTTATATATATATATATATATATATATATATATATTATTATTATTATTATTTATTTTTTTTAATTGTTTTTTTATTATTTTTTATATATATATATATATATATATATATATATATATATATATATATATATATATATATATATACATACAGTTGTGCTCATAAGTTTACATACCCTGGGAGAATTTATTATTTATTGGCCATTCTTCAGAGAATATGAATGATAACACAAAAGCCTTTCTTCCACTCATGCTTAATGGTTGTGTGAAGCTATTTATTGGCAAACAACTGTGTTTACTCTGTTTAAATCAAAATGACAAAAGAAAGTACCCAAATGACCCTGATCAAAAGTGACTTTGATCTGATAACATGCACAAAAGTTGACACAAACAGGTTTGAATGGCTAATCAAGGTTCCAATCCTCACCTGTGACCAGTTTGTTTATAATTAATGTGTGTGTGTATAAAAGGTCAGTGAGTTTCTGGGCTTCTGACAGACCATTGCATCTTTCATCCAGTGCTGCACAGATGTTTCTGGATTCTGAGTCATGGGGAAGGCAAAATAATTGTCAAAGGATCTCCGAGAAAAGGTAACTGAACTGCATAAAACAGGAAAGGGGTATAAAAAGATATCCACGCAATTGAGAAGGCCAATCAGCAGTGTTCAAACGCTGATTAAGAAGTGGAAAATGAGGGATTCAGGTAGACCAGCAAAGATTTCAGCCACAACTGCACGGAAAATTGTTTGAAATGCAAAGAAAAATCCACAAATAACTTCAGCTGAAATACAGGACTACCTGAAAAATGGTGGTGTGGCTGTTTCAAGATGCACAATAAGGAGGCACTTGAAGAAAAATGGGCTGCATGGTCGAGTCGCCAGAAGAAAGCCATCACTCCAAATGACTTTGTTCCAGAAGTTTTGAGGCTTGTCTCTTTGCTGTTTGGCGTAACGTAAGCAGGATACTTTGTGACATTTGCGCAGAAATGGCTTTCTTCTGGCGACTCGACCATGCAGCCCATTTTTCTTCAAGTGCCTCCTTATTGTGCATCTTGAAACAGCCACACCACAATTTTTCAGATAGTCCTGTATTTCAGCTGAAGTTATTTGTGGATTTTTCTTTGCATTTCGAACAATTTTCCTGGCAGTTGTGGCTGAAATCTTTGCTGGTCTACCTGAATCCCTCATTTTCCACTTCTTAATCAGCGTTTGAATACTGCTGATTGGCATTCTCAATTCCTTGGATATCTTTTTATACCCCTTTCCTGTTTTATGCAGTTCAATTACCTTTTCTCACAGATCCTTTGACAATTATTTTGCCTTCCCCATGACTCAGAATCTAGAAACATCTGTGCAGCACTGGATGAAAGATGCAATGGTCTGTCAGAAGCCCAGAAACTCACTGACCTTTTATACACACACACATTAATTACAAACAAACAGGTCACAGGTGAGGATTGGAACCTTGATTAGCCATTCAAACCTGTTTGTGTCAACTTTTGTGCATGTTATCAGATCAAAGTCACTGGGGGATGTAAACTTTTGATCAGGGTCATTTGGGTACTTTCTTTTGTCTTTTTGATTTAAAAAGAGTAAACACAGTTGTTTGCCAATAAATAGCTTCACACAAGTATTAAGCATGAGTGGAAGAAAGGTTTTTGTTAGAGATGTCCAGCCGATATTATCGGCCGATAAATACGTTAAAATGTAATATCGGAAATTATCGGTATCGTTTTTTTATTATCGGTATCGTTTTTTTTTGTTTTTGTTTTTTTGTTTTTTATTAAATCAACATAAAAACACAAGATACACTTACAATTAGTGCACCACACAAAAGGGTTGTTTCTTTCCGTTATTAATATTCTGGTTCCTACATTATATATCAATATATAGGGTTAGGGTTAGGGATACAGTCCGTAAGCACACATGATTGTGCGTGCTGCTGGTCCACTAATAGTACTAACCTTTAACAGTTAATTTTAATAATTTTCATTATTTACTAGTTTCTATGTAACTGTTTTTTATATTGTTTTACTTTCTTTTTTATTCAAGAAAATGTTAAAAAAATCTTATTTTATTGTATTTTTTTTTTTTTTTAAAGTACCTTATCTTCACCATACCTGGTTGTCCAAATCAGACATAATAATGTGTTAATTCCACGACTGTATATATCGGTTGATATCGGTATCGGTAATTAAAGAGTTGGACAATATCGGAATATCGGCAAAAAGCCATTATCGGACATCCCTAGTTTTTGTGTTATCATTCATATTCTCTGAAGAATGGCCAAGAAATCATAAATTCTCCCAGGGTATGTAAACTTATGAGCACAACTGTATATAAGAAATACTCCCGTGAAATACCCCTCGAAAGTAAAACTTTGTTTTTTGGACATGTAAGATGAACACTTAATGAATATCCTACTGGTGGCTTGTAAAAAGACCATTACTAGGAAATGGATATCCCAGGAGAGCCCAACTTTGAAGCAATGGATGGAAACAACAATGGACATATATAAAATGGAGAAGATAACTGCCTTTATTAATTATAAATTGGAGAAATTTACTTCATACTGGGAAAATTGGGTCAACTATGTCACGCTCCATAAACCTGACTTTAATTTTTCGAATTAGTGATTGTATTGCCAAAAAGAAAGGGAAAGAAAAAAGATAAAAAGAAGAAGAAAAAAAAAGGGGGATTACTCCCTACAAGTGTATATGTAGGTATGTATATATATGTATTTATATATTTATATATATATGTATGTGTGGGTATATATGTATTAGAGATGCGCGGTTTGCGGGCACAACCGCGGAGTCCGCGGATTATCCGCGGATCGGGCGGATGAAATTAAAAAAAATTAGATTTTATCCGCGGGTCGGGTCGGGTCGGGCGGTTGAAATAAAAAAAAATTAGATTTTAAATAGATTCAGGCGGGTGGCAGTTAAACCAATTCGGAAATATATATACATAGTTAAATGTTGTTACCCACATACGAAAAACAAGCAGGCACCTGCTGCATATGCCACAACAGAAGAAAAAAAAAAAAAAAGAGATGGACACTTTTACGGAGCGGAGAAGGGACGCCTCGCCGGGGTCCGGAACCGAGGCCCCTTCCCCCGAGAGGGCCCCACCGGGAGCCGTAGCTGAGGCGATCCGCGAGAAGGGCCCGACGCACGTCCAGGGTCACCACCGCACCGACACCCCGCCTCGTCCGCCTTCGCAGCAGGTAAGCAGCTTACCTGCCCGCCACCCCCGTGGCCGGGGGCTCGTAACAGGGGTCACTCCGCGCGCTCCGCCCGCGCAGCTTACCTGCCCGCCACCCCTGTTGCCGGGGGCGCGTAACAGGGGTCACTCCGCGCGCAGTGCGCTCACGAAAGGGGTGGGGCTCACCCTGGTTGATATAGACAGCAGGACGGTGGCCATGGAAGTCGGAACCCGCTAAGGAGTGTGTAACAACCCACCTGCCGAATCAACTAGCCCTGAAAATGGATGGCGCTGGAGCGTCGGGCCCATATACCCGGCCGTCGCCGGCAGCGAGACGCGCTTGGAGGTGCGCTCAGCGCGGCTCCCATATGATTGCGTACTGGTGTGCGTCTGGGTCGTGACAGCGTGGCACGCGAATGTCTGTGCTGCATTGGATCAGTCTCCTTTCTTTAACAGGCAAAAGCTTTATAACCTCACTAATGCCTTGCATCGTCTATATTAGATATATAACAACGGGCGGGTGCGGGCGGGTGCGGTTCTGATCAAATGTTAGTTCGGGTGGATGGCGGATGGTTGACGACTTTCTGATGCGGTTGCGGATGAAATAATTGCCTATCCGCGCATCTCTAATATGTATATATATATATATATATATGTATGTGTGGGGAAAAAAATCACAAGACTATTTCATCTCTACAGGCATGTTTCATGAGGGGGGTACCCTCAATCGTCAGGAGATTTTAATGGGAGCATTCGCATACCATGGTTTATATAGGGCACAGAGTGGGTGGGTACAGGCTGGCCTAGGGGCGTGGTGATTGGTTCATGTGTTACCTAGGAGGTGTTTCCGTCTATGGCGGCATGTTGTTACAATTTCGCTGCGCTTGTTGAGGGATGACAGGTCTGGACGGTAGATAATAAACAGTTTCTCTTTCAAGCATAGGTTGCATCTTTTATTACCACTATTGTAAGGTGTGCTGGATGCAAGAATTTGCCATGTTATTGAATATTCAACATTATTGTCTTTGAGGTCCCAAATGTGTTTGCTGAGTTCTGTGGTATTTCGCAGGTTTTTGTTCCTGAAAGAAGCCTTGTGGTTGTTCCATCTGGTTTTGAATTCACCCTCGGTTAATCCTACATATGTGTCGGATGTGTTAATGTCCTTGCGTATTACCTTAGATTGGTAGACAACTGATGTTTGTAAGCATCCCCCGTTGAGGGGGCAATCAGGTTTCTTTCGACAGTTACATGCTTTGTTGGTTTTGGAGTCGTTCTGACTGGGGGTCGACGGCTCATTTGTAATTGTTTTGTTGTGGTTTGAGATGATTTGTCGTATATTGTTCATGCAGCTGTAGCTCAATTTGATGTTGTTCTTGTTGAATACTTTTCTTAGGTTGTTGTCTTTGGGAAAGTGTTTGTCAATCAGGTTGACACACATACATATATTGCGCTCTACTACGGTATCGAGCACTATTTTTTGGATAACCTTATTAAGACATATATATATATATGTATATATATATATATGTGGGCATCTGTTTATATTTTATGTATTATTATTTTATTTATTTATTTATTTATTTATTTATTTATTTTTTTCCCCCTCTCTCTTTGTTTATTTAATTGATGTATTTGTAGATATTACTTCGTTTATTTGTTGTTTCTTTCTTTTTTGGGGGGGGGGGGGGGGGGGGGTGAGTGGTATGGGTGGGATATAAAAAAAAATATCCTGACATTTAGGGCAGACAATAGATATATGATTGATGTGAATATGATGTAATGGATAGGAATGTCTGATGCTGGATGTCAATAAAAATAAAATGGAAAAAAAAAAAAAAAAAAAATACTCCCGAATTCGGAGGTCTCAAGGTTGGCAAGTATGGTGTCAACATTGCATATTTTTCTAGTTAGATTTCACCTCATTCCACTTTTTTTTTTTTTTTATGTTTTTTTTATTTATTTTTGCTATAGCATTTCCAGAATGTGTGGCGGTTCCGGTAAACATTTAATCAAGGCCGCAAATCAATCAAGGTCAATCAATCAAAGTTTACTCATACAGCCCTAAATCATGAGTGTCTCAAAGGGCTGCACGTCTCAAATGGCCCCCCCCCCGGGGCCGCACTTTGGACACCCCTGGCGTATAGGGACATGGTTTATAGCCACTGATGCAAATCCTTTCCTTTCAGTACCAAATGACCTACGACCTCTACATCGCTGCCTTCGTCGGCGCGGGCATCACTCTCATGGCTCTGGTGAGTGATTATCCCCTTCCGTCGGGGTCATTTTGAAAGTATTTATGGCTCATGTGACGCTCCGAGCGGAGGCGGCGAGGCATCTCAGGCCCGCATGACTGATGACTTTTTAGACTGTCGCTCTCTGTTCCTTATTCTCAGCTGACACAAACATCATCGTAGTCGCTGTAATGTCTGCCGCCGCCGTCGTCCCCGGCCAGGCGGATGGCGCGGCCATTATACTCCCATGCCCCATTACATAGGCTATTACACGGGCGGGATCCAATTAATGTCCCCGGCAGTTAATCATGGTGTCTTTGTTTTGTCGTCTAATGACTCCTGTGTCTGCTGTTCTCTTCTTCCAGCTGACCTATACTGTGTCAACCACCTATAACTTTGCCGTCCTGCGCCATCTGGGGAGGAAGGGCATAGGTGCACGGTGTTAGGCTGGCCTGCTTCCTGAGATTTAAAGGGACGGCAGCCGGTTTTTTTTCTTCCTTTTCATCACTTGTGCCTGACACGGACTTTCCTCTTCCTTTTTTCTTTTGTTGAAAAATTGTATTGTTTTACTTTTTTTTTTTTTAAATTTTTTATATAGGGATGGTGACCAATGTTCCCTCTAAGGTGCGCGCCTGTGCAATTGCACACTGCTCAAGCGTCCTCTGCGCACGGCAAATCTATGCCACGCACAAAATCAAATAAAAAAATAAGCGCATAACAATTTTCGGCACGACACGGACACGACAGAGAAAACAGTTTTCGTCATCATTGTTCAAATATTGTAACGTCTGTCGAGGCGCTTTGAGGACATGAATTCCATCCATCACTTTACTGAGCAAAACTCTTTATTGTCGGCCATAAACACATCACCAAAACATTAGTAAAAGCAAAACTGGTCATTTTCTGCAGTACAAACCAGACCCCCGGTACCTCTGGATTGGCAGACCGGGGTGGTGGTTCCTCTCTTTAAGAAGGGGAACCGGAGGGTGTGCTCTAACTATCGTGGGATCACACTCCTCAGCCTTCCCGGTAAAGTCTATTCAGGTGTACTGGAGAGGAGGCTACGCCGGATAGTCGAACCTCGGATTCAGGAGGAACAGTGTGGTTTTCGTCCTGGTCATGGAACTGTGGACCAGCTCTATACTCTCGGCAGGGTCTTTGAGGGTGCATGGGAGTTTGCCCAACCAGTCTACATGTGTTTTGTGGACTTGGAGAAGGCATTCGACCGTGTCCCTCGGGAAGTCCTGTGGGGAGTGCTCAGAGAGTATGGGGTATCGGACTGTCTGATTGTGGCAGTCCGCTCCCTGTATGCTCAGTGCCAGAGCTTGGTCCGCATTGCCGGCAGTAAGTCGGACACGTTTCCAGTGAGGGTTGGACTCCGCCAAGGCTGCCCTTTGTCACCGATTCTGTTCATAACTTTTATGGACAGAATTTCTAGGCGCAGTCAAGGCGTTGAGGGGATCTGGTTTGGTGGCTGCAGGATTAGGTCTCTGCTTTTTGCAGATGATGTGGTCCTGATGGCTTCATCTGGCCAGGATCTTCAGCTCTCACTGGATCGGTTCGCAGCCGAGTGTGAAGCGACTGGGATGAGAATCAGCACCTCCAATTCCGAGTCCATGGTTCTCGCCCGGAAAAGGGTGGAGTGCCATATCCGGGTTGGGGAGGAGATCTTGCCCCAAGTGGAGGAGTTCAAGTACCTCGGAGTCTTGTTCACGAGTGAGGGAAGAGTGGATCGTGAGATCGACAGGCGGATCGGTGCGGCGTCTTCAGTAATGCGGACGCTGTATCGATCCGTTGTGGTGAAGAAGGAGCTGAGCCGGAAGGCAAAGCTCTCAATTTACCGATCGATCTACGTTCCCATCCTCACCTACGGTCATGCGCTTTGGGTCATGACCGAAAGGACAAGATCACGGGTACAAGCGGCCGAAATGAGTTTCCTCCGCCAGGTGGCGGGGCTCTCCCTTAGAGATAGGGTGAGAAGCTCTGCCATCCGGGGGGAACTCAAAGTAAAGCCTCTGCTCCTCCACATCGAGAGGAGCCAGATGAGGTGGTTCGGGCATCTGGTCAAGATGCCACCCGAACGCCTCCCTAGGGAGGTGTTTAGGGCACGTCCGACCGGTAGGAGGCCGTGGGGAAGACCCAGGACACGTTGGGAAGACTATGTCTCCCGGCTGGCCTGGGAACGCCTCGGGGTCCCACAGGAAGAGCTGGACGAAGTGGCTGGGGAGAGGGAAGTCTGGGCTTCCCTGCTTAGGCTGCTGCCCCCGCGACCCGACCTCGGATAAGCGGAAGAAGATGGATGGATGGATGGACAAACCAGGCCAAAAGCAACTTTGTTATATCAACAGCAGCCACTCGCTCTTTCTCACTTGCGCCAACACATGCACATATGGCACTTAGCCAGTGATGCGTTTACAGCCACACAAAAAGTCGAACAACTCCAACACCACACATAAAGTGTCATTCCAGGTCGTTACACTACGATTTACCAATCAAATGTGTGCTTATTCTAGTGTCATTTGTTAGGAATCTTAATTTATAACTATTAATCATGAAATGCTAATAAAAATATGTGTTTTACAAACAGGAAGTTGCAGGAATGTACACATGATCCCCTGCTTACATCTCATTGTGCAACATGTGAATGTTTTAATGGGAACTAAATGCAATGTCTGAAAGGGGCTACAAATTATTTCCAAAGCAGGACCTCCACTCAGACAAACAATACAAGTACACAGTTCATGAAAAACAATATTTTTTGTTATTGTCATTGTAAGTCGGCCTAAACACTTATATTAGAAATGGAAATGACTGCTGTCATTTGATTATAATAATAATAAGAGAATGTTGTCTGTCTATCTGTGTTGGCCCTGCGATGAGGTGGGGACTTGTCCAGGGTGTACGCCGCCGTCCGCCTGAATGCAGCTGAGATAGGCTCCAGCACCCCCCCGCGACCCCGAAAGGTACAAGCGGTAGAAAATGGATGGATGGAGATTGAAGTTGTTATTTAGTGAGGTTTGGGACAGGTGTGCTGCTGGTGTAGCCACAGTGTGCACGTCTGATGTTGCTCACACACATGAAAAATTAGAGGGAACATTGGTGGTGACAAATGTTTATTTGTTATTTTTTTTCAATCACCTTTCATTCCAGTGCTGGAGGTCAGTATTTAAAAATGTATTTTTTACTTCCCACACTGCTCGAAAAGCAGTAATTAACATGAACTAATAACACATGCGCAACTCACAATAGGGATTGTAGGTAACCACAATTACCCTTCATCGCATCTGGTTGCCATGGCAGCAGACAAGCACGCATTTGCAGCCTCGTAGCCGACCCCCGGACTTTTCTCACGGGCAACAATTGTGCCGTGCTTTTCTTTTACGTCTTGGGGGGGGAGGGGTACCTGCACGAGACCCCTCGGCCGGGGGGTCATGTGACATGTCAAGGGGAAGGGCCCTGCAGACAAAGACAAATACGACCTCTTTAAAGGATCAATGGTGCTCCTCTGGGACCGCGACCCTGCCCCCATGAATAGTGGAAATGATGGATCGTGAGCAAAAGGGAGGGCTAAAGGAATTTTAGATTTGATTATTGTTTCTTTTTAGCCCCCCTCTAAGTTGGATCGAGTACGGTCTGGAATTGTTTGTCGTGCTTGCTTATCAAGTAGCCTGTGCTTAGCTCTTAAAGCAACAGTACATAATTTTCACTTAGGGGCCACTTTAAAGGATACTCTTAATATTCTAATGAGATCTGATGCAAGAGCTGTATTTATAAGCCTTCACGACACTGTCAGTTTTATCATTTATAATTGTTATTATTGCTAGGTGATTGCAATATAATGTAACCTGTGTAAAGGATGTACAAAATCCAAAACCGGTGAAGTTGGCACATTGTGTAAAATCGTAAATAAAAACAGAATATAATGATTTGCAAATTATTTTCAACTTATATTCAATTGAATAGACTGCAAAGACCGAGCAAATTGTTGAACGGTTTAAGAACAACATTTCTCCACAAGCTATTGCAAGGAATTTTAGGGATTTCACAATCTACGGTCCGTAATATCATCGAAAGGTTTAGAGGATCTGGAGAAATCACCGCACGTAAGCGATGATATTACGGACCTTCGATCCCTTCGGCGGTACTGCATCAAAAAGGGACATCGGTGTGTAAAGGATATCACCACATGGGCTCAGGAACACTTCAGAAGACCACTGTCAGTAAATACAGTCTGTCGCTACATCTGTAAGTGCAAGTTAAAACTATGTTATGCAAAGCCAAAGCCATTTATCAACAACACCCAGAAACGCTGCCCGAGCTCATCTAAGATGGACCGATGCAAAGTGTAAAAGTGTTCTGTAATATTCGAACGGAGAAATTTTTTTTTTTTTTTTTTGCAAATAATCATTAACTTATAATTTAATGGCAGCAACACATTGCAAAAAAGTTGGCACAGGAATGTTTACCACTGTGTTACATGGCCTTTCCTCTCTGTAAACGTTTGTGAACTGTGGAGACCAATTTTTCTCGTACCCGCACTCTTTTACTACGAAGCCATGCTGTTGTCTTGCTGAAATAAGCAGGGGCGTCCATGATAACGTTGCTTGGATGGCAACATAAGTTGCTCCAAAACATGTATGTACCTTTCAGCATTAATGGTGCCTTCACAGATGTGTAAGTTACCCATGCCTTGGGCACTAATACACCCCCATACCATCACAGATGCTGGCTTTTGCACTTTGCACCTAAAACAGTTCCGGGTGGTTCTTTTCCTCTTTGTTCCGGAGGACACGACGTCCACAGTTTCCAAAAACAATTTGAAATGTGGACTCGTCAGACCACAGAACACTTTTACACTTTGCATCGGTCCATCTTAGATGAGCTCGGGCAGCGTTTCTGGGTGTTGTTGATAAATGGCTTTGGCTTTGCATAATATAGTTTTAACTTGCACTTACAGATGTAGCGACAAACAGCAGTTACTGACAGTGGGCTTCTGAAGTGTTCCTGAGCCCATGTGGTGATATCCTTTACACACTGATGTCCCTTTTTGATGCAGTACCGCCGGAGGGATCGAAGGTCCGTAATATCATCGCTTACGTGCAGTGATTTCTCCAGATTATCTAAACATTTTGATGATATTACAGACCGTAGATGGTGAAATCCCTAAATTCCTTGCAATAGCTTGTTGAGAAATGTTGTTCTTAAACTGTTCGACAATTTGCTCAGGCATTTGTTGACAAAGTGGTGACCCTCGCCCCATCCTTGTTTGTGAATGACTGAGCATTTCATGGAAGCTGCTTTTATACCCAATCATGGGACCCACCTGTTCCCAATTAGCCTGTTCACCCGTGGGATGTTCCAAATAAGTGTTTGATGAGCATTCCTCAACTTTCTCAGTCTTTTTTGCCACTTGTGCCAGCTTTTTTGAAACACGCTGCAGGCATCCAATTGCAAATGAGCTAATAATTGCAAAAAATAACACATTTTTCCAGTTCGAACGTTAAAGTATCTTGTCTTTGCAGTCTATTCAATTGAATATAAGTTGACAAGGATTTGCAAATCATTTTATTCTGTTTTTATTTAGGATTCACACAACATGCCAACTTCACTGCTTTTGGGCTTTGTAAATACAGGTAAAAGCCAGTAAATTAGAATATTTTGAAAAACTTGATTTATTTCAGTAATTGCATTCAAAAGGTGTAACTTGTACATTATATTTATTCATTGCACACAGACTGATGCATTCAAATGTTTATTTCATTTAATTTTGATGATTTGAAGTGGCAACAAATGAAAATCCAAAATTCCGTGTGTCACAAAATTAGAATATTACTTAAGGCTAATACAAAAAAGGGATTGTTAGAAATGTTGGCCAACTGAAAAGTATGAAAATGAAAAATATGAGCATGTACAATACTCAATACTTGGTTGGAGCTCCTTTTGCCTCAATTACTGCGTTAATGCGGCGTGGCATGGAGTCGATGAGTTTCTGGCACTGCTCAGGTGTTATGAGAGCCCAGGTTGCTCTGATAGTGGCCTTCAACTCTTCTGCGTTTTTGGGTCTGGCATTCTGCATCTTCCTTTTCACAATACCCCACAGATTTTCTATGGGGCTAAGGTCAGGGGAGTTGGCGGGCCAATTTAGAACAGAAATACCATGGTCCGTAAACCAGGCACGGGTAGATTTTGCGCTGTGTGCAGGCGCCAAGTCCTGTTGGAACTTGAAATCTCCATCTCCATAGAGCAGGTCAGCAGCAGGAAGCATGAAGTGCTCTAAATCTTGCTGGTAGACCGCTGCGTTGACCCTGGATCTCAGGAAACAGAGTGGACCGACACCAGCAGATGACATGGCACCCCAAACCATCACTGATGGTGGAAACTTTACACTAGACTTCAGGCAACGTGGATCCTGTGCCTCTCCTGTCTTCCTCCAGACTCTGGGACCTCGATTTCCAAAGGAAATGCAAAATTTGCATGGTTGGGTGATGGTTTGGGGTGCCATGTCATCTGCTGGTGTCGGTCCACTCTGTTTCCTGAGATCCAGGGTCAACGCAGCCGTCTACCAGCAAGTTTTAGAGCACTTCATGCTTCCTGCTGCTGACCTGCTCTATGGAGATGGAGATTTCAAGTTCCAACAGGACTTGGCGCCTGCACACAGCGCAAAATCTACCCGTGCCTGGTTTACGGACCATGGTATTTCTGTTCTAAATTGGCCCGCCAACTCCCCTGACCTTAGCCCCATAGAAAATCTGTGGGGTATTGTGAAAAGGAAGATGCAGAATGCCAGACCCAAAAACGCAGAAGAGTTGAAGGCCACTATCAGAGCAACCTGGGCTCTCATAACACCTGAGCAGTGCCAGAAACTCATCGACTCCATGCCACGCCGCATTAACGCAGTAATTGAGGCAAAAGGAGCTCCAACCAAGTATTGAGTATTGTACATGCTCATATTTTTCATTTTCATACTTTTCAGTTGGCCAACATTTCTAAAAATCCCTTTTTTGTATTAGCCTTAAGTAATATTCTAATTTTGTGACACACGGAATTTTGGATTTTCATTTGTTGCCACTTCAAATCATCAAAATTAAATGAAATAAACATTTGAATGCATCAGTCTGTGTGCAATGAATAAATATAATGTACAAGTTACACCTTTTGAATGCAATTACTGAAATAAATCAAGTTTTTCAAAATATTCTAATTTACTGGCTTTTTACCTGTAAATGGCGAAAATGTTACAAGTTTTTCTCAATTGCATGAGTGAGGTTCTTTAACAGGCGGGGCTTTTTGTCTCTCATTCTTAAGGAATTGTGTTGTAGTTATTGTATAACATCTTTGACTTACTGACCTAATGTATAGATGAGTTGTTTTTAGCCTTTTTTTTTTTTTTTTTTAACAAACAACATAGTTTATCTGTTTGTTGAAAGTGTTATGTGGCTGTGAGTAATGCGTTTCTTTATATTTTTTTCCCCCTTTTTGGTGATGTTTGATAACAAAAAAGCAATATTATAGTTTCTGTGCAGAGACCCTGAAAAATGTATTTGTGCTGCTTAAAATTCTTCTGGCACATTGGAGGAGGGAGGGGGTGCACGGGGTGTCTTTTTTTTTTGTTGTTGTTTTTTTCCAGGCGTTTTGTATTCTCTCCTATTTCGTTTGCAGATGCACTCCTCCGTGCAGTTGGCAGTAAACCAGGAGAACCTGAGGAGGCGCAGGAACAAGAAGGGAGGCTATGACCTATATGGCCAGCTGCTGCGGGACAGAGGCGGGATGGTGTGTTCTCCCTACCCTGCAATTATATCCGACAGCTCTTAATTTGTCATAATTGAGACTGCCTTGATTCTGTTACGTTGTCGGAGGAAGTTGGCAATTTTGTGTTTGCAGAAGGATCCCGCTCGGTTTGTCGTTTTGTAGGTTTTTTTTCTGTAAAAGTATGCAGTGCCAATTTCTTATGATGGTTCTATCAATATTCAGTTGATCCCTCACATATGCATTGAAGAGTGGGTTTGTTGTATTTGTGATATGCTTTGTAATAAAGGGAGAATACATTTGCATTACGAGCCAGTGTCATTAAAGGGGAACATTATCACCAGACCTATGTAAGCGTCAATATACAGGTAAAAGCCAGTAAATTAGAATATTTTGAAAAACTTGATTTATTTCAGTAATTGCATTCAAAAGGTGTAACTTGTACATTATATTTATTCATTGCACACAGACTGATGCATTCAAATGTTTATTTCATTTAATTTTGATGATTTGAAGTGGCAACAAATGAAAATCCAAAATTCCGTGTGTCACAAAATTAGAATATTACTTAAGGCTAATACAAAAAAGGGATTTTTAGAAATGTTGGCCAACTGAAAAGTATGAAAATGAAAAATATGAGCATGTACAATACTCAATACTTGGTTGGAGCTCCTTTTGCCTCAATTACTGCGTTAATGCGGCGTGGCATGGAGTCGATGAGTTTCTGGCACTGCTCAGGTGTTATGAGAGCCCAGGTTGCTCTGATAGTGGCCTTCAACTCTTCTGCGTTTTTGGGTCTGGCATTCTGCATCTTCCTTTTCACAATACCCCACAGATTTTCTATGGGGCTAAAGTCAGGGGAGTTGGCGGGCCAATTTAGAACAGAAATACCATGGTCCGTAAACCATGCACGGGTAGATTTTGCGCTGTGTACAGGCGCCAAGTCCTGTTGGAACTTGAAATCTCCATCTCCATAGAGCAGGTCAGCAGCAGGAAGCATGAAGTGCTCTAAAACTTGCTGGTAGACGGCTGCGTTGACCCTGGATCTCAGGAAACAGAGTGGACCGACACCAGCAGATGACATGGCACCCCAAACCATCACCCAACCGTCCAAATTTTGCATTTCCTTTGGAAATCGAGGTCCCAGAGTCTGGAGGAAGACAGGAGAGGCACAGGATCCACGTTGCCTGAAGTCTAGTGTAAAGTTTCCACCATCAGTGATAGTTTGGGGTGCCATGTCATCTGCTGGTGTCGGTCCACTCTGTTTCCTGAGATCCAGGGTCAACGCAGCCGTCTACCAGCACGTTTTAGAGCACTTCATGCTTCCTGCTGCTGACCTGCTCTATGGAGATGGAGATTTCAAGTTCCAACAGGACTTGGCGCCTGCACACAGCGCAAAATCTACCCGTGCCTGGTTTACGGACCATGGTATTTCTGTTCTAAATTGGCCCGCCAACTCCCCTGACCTTAGCCCCATAGAAAATCTGTGGGGTATTGTGAAAAGGAAGATGCAGAATGCCAGACCCAAAAACGCAGAAGAGTTGAAGGCCACTATCAGAGCAACCTGGGCTCTCATAACACCTGAGCAGTGCCAGAAACTCATCGACTCCATGCCACGCCGCATTAACGCAGTAATTGAGGCAAAAGGAGCTCCAACCAAGTATTGAGTATTGTACATGCTCATATTTTTCATTTTCATACTTTTCAGTTGGCCAACATTTCTAAAAATCCCTTTTTTGTATTAGCCTTAAGTAATATTCTAATTTTGTGACACACGGAATTTTGGATTTTCATTTGTTGCCACTTCAAATCATCAAAATTAAATGAAATAAACATTTGAATGCATCAGTCTGTGTGCAATGAATAAATATAATGTACAAGTTACACCTTTTGAATGCAATTACTGAAATAAATCAAGTTTTTCAAAATATTCTAATTTACTGGCTTTTACCTGTATACCTTGATGTTGCAGAAAAAAGACCATATATTTTTTTAACCGATTCCCGAACTCTAAATGGGTGAATTTTGGCGAATTAAACGCCTTTCTATTATTCGCTCTCGGAGCGATGACCTCACAACGTGACGGCATACTTGCCAACCCTCCCCAACACATTTCAGGAGAACATCCGCACCGTAACACAACATAAACACAACAGAGCAAATACCCAGAATCCTTGCAGATGCTTGTTTTCATTCAGAAAAATCTACCTCTCATACGTGATGACAAGGAGAAAAAGACTTAGCCCACTCTTTGAGCTTCATCTGTTGCACAAATAGACTAATAGTCTGGACTGAGTGAAGATGTTTTATTTATGTTTTGTGCATTTTTCCCCCATGCACTTTAAAGGATGGCTGTGTTTTCTACTAGTCTAGACTGAAGCAGTTTTATTAATGTTCATGCACTTTAAAGGATGGCTATGTTATCTACTAGTCTAGACTGAAGCAGTTTTTTATTTTTGTGCCTTTCTTTTTTTTTTTTGCACATTTTTGTTACTCATACGTTAAGAACAGGGCAAATTGTGCCCAGTTTATAGTATACTTTGGACTGAAGCTGTGTGCCTTCATTGTTTTTGTAGCTGTTGTTTTGAGGCATGTTTAAAAAAAAAAAAGTACAGTGTTGTAGTGAGTATCAGGATTATTTCAGGGAGAGCATGTCCCACATTCCAAGCTGCTGTTTTGAGGCATGCTAAAAAAAATAATGCACTTTGTGACTTCAATAATAAATATGGCAGTGCCATGTTGGCACTTTTTTCCATAACTTGAGTTGATTTATTTTGGAAAGCCTTGTTACATTGTTTAATGCATCAAGCGGGGCATCACAACAAAATTAGGCATAATAATGCGTTAATTCCACGACTATATATATCGGTATTGGTTGATATCGGTATCGGTAATTAAGAGTTTGACAATATCGGAATATCGGATATCGGCATAAAAGCCATTATCGGACATCCCTATTTATTTTCCATCTGGTTTTTACTCTCAGGTGGATTAAATCATACTTGCCAACCCTCCCGGATTTTCCGGGAGACTCCCGAAATTCAGCGCCTCTCCCGAAAACCTCCCGGGACAAATTTTCTCCCGAAAATCTCCCGAAATTCAGGCGGAGCTGGAAGCCACGCCCCCTCCAGCTCCATGCGGACCTGAGTGACGTGAGGTGCGCAACACCACGTAAATCGTTGGCCAACCAAAAAGTAACCCCAGTACGCTATAGCCAACATTCACCAGGAGATGGCAACAGACAAACATAGATCACTCTATTACATTCCTCCCCTTTTAGAAATGTATAGAAGTTACTCAAAATAAATAAACAATCCAACCAAAAGATGCAGCAGCTCGATTAAAAAACTGTACTTAAGCCACATTCTTTTCTTTTTTTTTTAGTACTGAACTCTTAACCCTCATTTGTAAAAAAAAAAAATAACATGCTTATTATACAAACAGTATTTGTACACCTTTAACACAGATTTTTATACTGATTTTTATACACGAGATTCAGTTTTTTTGGTGGTACTCGAAACCTTTCTGGGTACCTGCGAAAGGGTGTTCAGCATGGTTAGAAAAATAGTGATAGAGAATAGAACAAGGATGGACAATTCAACCCTTAACTCAACAATGAGTAGATGAGTGTTGTGTGTGTGTATATGTGTAAATAAATGAACACTGAAATTCAAGTATTTCTTTTATTTATGTATATATATATATATATATATATATATATATATATATATATATATATATATATAAGAACAGAAAACGAAACGACATCATCTGGTACAACCCCCCATACAGCAAAAACGTCTCAACGAACATTGGACACAAATTCCTCAACCTGATTGACAAACACTTTCCCAAAGACAACAACCTAAGAAAAGTATTCAACAAGAACAACATCAAATTGAGCTACAGCTGCATGAACAATATACGACAAATCATCTCAAACCACAACAAAACAATTGCAAATGAGCCGTCGACCCCCAGTCAGAACGACTCCAAAACCAACAAAGCATGTAACTGTCGAAAGAAACCTGATTGCCCCCTCAACGGGGGATGCTTACAAACATCAGTTGTCTACCAATCTAAGGTAATACGCAAGGACATTAACACATCCGACACATATGTAGGATTAACCGAGGGTGAATTAAAAACCAGATGGAACAACCACAAGGCTTCTTTCAGGAACAAAAACCTGCGAAATACCACAGAACTCAGCAAACACATTTGGGACCTCAAAGACAATAATGTTGAATATTCAATAACATGGCAAATTCTTGCATCCAGCACACCTTACAATAGTGGTAATAAAAGATGCAACCTATGCTTGAAAGAGAAACTGTTTATTATCTACCGTCCAGACCTGTCATCCCTCAACAAGCGCAGCGAAATTGTAACAACATGCCGCCATAGACGGAAACACCTCCTAGGTAACACATGGGCCAATCACCACGCCCCTAGGCCAGCCTGTACCCACCCACTCTGTGCCCTATATAAACCATGGTATGCGAATGCTCCCATTAAAATCTCCTGACGATTGAGGGTACCCCCCTCATGAAACAGGCCTGTAGAGATGAAATAGTCTTGTGATTTTTTTCCCCACACATACATATATATATATATATATATATATATATATATATATATATATATATAGCTAGAATTCACTGAAAGTCAAGTATTTCTTATATATATATATATATATATATATATATATATATATATATATATATATATGAAATACTTGACTTGGTGAATTCGAGCTGTAAATATACTCCTCCCCTCTTAGCCCCGCCCCCAACCACGCCCCCGCCCCACCCTGACCACGCCCCCCACTTCCCGAAATGGAGGTCTCAAGGTTGGCAAGTATGACGTGACGTCACATCGGTAAGCAATCCGCCATTTTCTCACTTTCGTCGGTGTGTTGTCGGAGGGTGTAACAACACGATCAAGGACGGATTCAAGTTGCACCAGTGGCCCAAAGATGCGAAAGTGGCAAGAAATTGGACAAAATTTGTTCAAAATACGAGGCTGTGGGGAAAGCCGACGAAATGTTCAGTCGTTTGTTCCGCACACTTTACCGACGAAAGCTATGCTACGACAGAGATGGCAAGAATGTGTGGATATCCTGCGACACTCAAAGCAGATGCATTTCCAACGATAAAGTCAAAGAAATCTGCCGCCAGACCCCCATTGAATCTGCCGGAGTGTGTGAGCTATTCAGGGACAAAGGACCTCGGTAGCACGGCAAGCAATGGCGGCAGTTTGTTCCCGCAGACGAGCGAGCTAAACCCCCTATCGACCCTAGCTTCCCTGGCCTGCTGACATCAACTCCAAAACTGGACAGATCAGCTTTCAGGAAAAGAGAGCGGATGAGGGTATGTCTACAGAATATATTAATTGATGAAAACGTTATTCATTACTCGCGGTTTTACGTATAATATTATACATAAACTGTGTTTACCAATAATTTAGCTTAAAAACATTTATTTTTTTCAATCATTCGAGTACATTCGGGTAGTCTTGTGTAATGCAGTATTTTGTGTCTATTTAGGTATGGTTAACCTGAGTGCTGAAATCCTGGAAAAATATATGTTCTTAGGCCGCCTGAAATGGGCTGTCTGCACTCTCAAAGTGCATGTTGTTGCCAAATGTATTTCATATGCTGTAAACCTAGTTCATAGTTGTTAGTAATTATCTTATCAGACAGTCTTAAGCCGCTGAAATCCGAGTCTGAATCCGAGCTAATGTCGCTATACCTTGCTGTTTGTTTGTGTTGGCATCACTATGTGACGTCACAGGAAAATGGACGGGTGTATATAACGATGGTTAAAATCAGGCACTTTGAAGCTTTTTTTTAGGGATATTGCGTGATGGGTAAAATTTTGAAAAAAACTTCGAAAAATAAAATAAGCCACTGGGAACTGATTTTTAATGGTTTTAACCCTTCTGAAATTGTGATAATGTTCCCCTTTAAAACAGGACTGCATTTCCTGGAGGACGTCAGGTCAAATATGAAGGACTCCTGACTTTGAGAAGCCAAACCATCCATCCATCCTAGGGGTGTAACGGTACACAAAAATTTTGGTTCGGTACGTACCTCGGTTTAGAGGTCACGGTTCGGTTAATTTTCGGTACAGTAAGAAAACAACAAAATATACATTTTTTTGGGTTATTTATTTACCAAATTTGTAAACAATGGCATAACATACATATACACACAGGGTCCATTGCCAGGGTTAATGTGGTCAACATGTATCAAATAAAAACTAAATAAGATAAGGCTCAGAATGGTTTCTTAACAAAACCTTTCTATACATGAAGTGATTTTTTTGATTGATTGATTGAGACTTTTATTAGTAGATAGCACATACATGCCAACCTTGAGACCTCCGATTTCGGGAGGTGGGGGTGGGGGGGGCGTGGTCGGAAGTGGGGTGGGAGCGTGGTTAAGAGAGGAGGAGTATATTTACAGCTAGAATTCACCAAGTCAAGTATTTCATATATATATATATATATATATATATATAAGAAATACTTGACTTTCAGTGAATTCTAGCTATATATATATATATATATATATATATATATATATATATATATATATATATATTTTTTTTTTTTTTTTTTTTTTTTAATTATATATATGTATATATATATATATATATATATATATATATATATATATATATATATATATATTTTATTATATATATGTATATATATATATATATATATATATATAAATAAGAGAAATACTTGAATTTCAGTGTTCATTTATTTACACATATACACACACATAACACTCATCTACTCATTGTTGAGTTAAGGGTTGAATCGTCCATCCTTGTTCTATTCTCTGTCTCTGGGCAATAATTTAGACTCAATCTGCTGTACAGTATGTGTGTTTGGGTCTTATTTTAAGGAACTCTAATTCAAAACCTCACAATAATGTCTGATTGAATGCTAAAAACGTTATGACAGGCTGCCTTACAAAAAACGGATTGGAATTTTACATTTATTTTACTACAAACCCCATTTCCATATGAGTTGGGAAATTGTGTTAGATGTAAATATAAACAGAATACAATGATTTGCAAATCCTTTTCAACCCATATTCAGTTGAATATGCTACAAAGACAACATATTTGATGTTCAAACTGATAAAAAAAATTTTTTTTGCAAATAATCATTAACTTTAGAATTTGATGCCAGCAACACGTGACAAAGAAGTTGGGAAAGGTGGCAATAAATACTGATAAAGTTGAGGAATGCTCATCAAACACTTATTTGGAACATCCCACAGGTGTGCAGGCTAATTGGGAACAGGTGGGTGCCATGATTGGGTATAAAAACAGCTTCCCAAAAAATGCTCAGTCTTTCACAGGAAAGGATGGGGCGAGGTACACCCCTTTGTCCACAACTGCGTGAGCAAATAGTCAAACAGTTTAAGAACAATATTTCTCAAAGTGCAATTGCAAGAAATTTAGGGATTTCAACATCTACGGTCCAAAATATCATCAAAAGGTTCAGAGAATCTGGAGAAATCACTCCACGTAAGCAGCATGGCCGGAAACCAACATTAAATGACCGTGACCTTTGATCCCTCAGACGGCACTGTATCAAAAACTGACATCAATCTCTAAAGGATATCACCACATGGGCTCAGGAACACTTCAGAAAACCACTGTCACTAAATACAGTTTGTCGCTACATCTGTAAGTGCAAGTTAAAGCTCTACTACGCAAAGCGAAAGCCATTTATCAACAACACCCAGAAACGCCGCCGGCTTCTCTGGGCCCGAGATCATCTAAGATGGACTCATGCAAAGTGGAAAAGTGTTCTGTGGTCTGACGAGTCCACATTTCAAATTGTTTTTGGAAATATTCGACATCGTGTCATCCGGACCAAAGGGGAAGCGAACCATCCAGACTGTTATCGACGCAAAGTTCAAAAGCCAGCATTTGTGACGGTATGGGGGTGCATTAGTGCCCAAGGCATGGGTAACTTACACATCTGTGAAGGCACCATTAATGCTGAAAGGTACATACAGGTTTTGGAACAACATATTCTGCCATCTAAGCGCCGTCTTTGTCATGGACGCCCCTGCTTATTTCAGCAAGACAATGCCAAGCCACATTCAGCACGTGTTACAACAGCGTGGCTTCGTAAAAAAAAGAGTGCGGGTACTTTCCTGGCCCGCCTGCAGTCCAGACCTGTCTCCCATTGAAAATGTGTGGTGCATTATGAAGCGTAAAATACGACAGCGGAGATCCCGGACTGTTGAACGACTGAAGCTCTACATAAAACAAGAATGGGAAAGAATTCCACTTTCAAAGCTTCAACAATTAGTTTCCTCAGTTCCCAATCGTTTATTGAGTGTTGTTAAAAGAAAAGGCGATGTAACACAGTGGTGAACATGCCCTTTCCCAACTACTTTGGCACGTGTTGCAGCCGTGAAATTCTAAGTTAATTATTATTTGCAAAAAAAAATAAAGTTTATGAGTTTGAACATCAAATATCTTGTCTTTGTAGCATATTCAATTGAATATGGGTTGAAAAGGATTTGCAAATCATTGTATTCCGTTTATATTTACATCTAACACAATTTCCCAACTCATATGGAAACGGGGTTTGTAGTAATAATAGCCAAGAATAATAATAATACATTTAATATCACAAGGGTGTTCGATTAGGCAATGCAATATAAAGTGCTTTCCAGATGTATAAAATTACTAGAAGTTGAATAAATGTAATCTAATTTGCTTTGTTAGCTCTTACACAAAGCTAAAATATTGTTTTGTTCAGATATTAGCATATATTGACCTACATCGCCTTGGTTTTAATATCCTTTGTGTACAAAATGTATCAAAGTGCAAATGAGGGAGGATGACCATTGTGTTCAATTGATTGTTATCGACCAAGAACATAAAACTTGCCTAACATGACATCATATTGGACTCCATCTGGGCACTAATATTCTGTTCAATACAACATGAACATCAAAACAGGAATCCAGCACATGCAAAGAGATGATTCTGTCACATTAAATAATTTGCTAAAAATGTGTTGGCCCAAATATAGGAAGTATTTTTCCCTTCGAATAAGAGACCCTCGGTCTTGTATTGGTCATCTTGAGGTGTATTTATGCAAACCAACCGGTGGCGCTAAAGAGCTTTTTGTCCTGTCACACACACACACACACACACAGAAGAGTATGATGCCACAGCGAAGAAACACCCTTTTTATTACAAACCCCGTTTCCATATGAGTTGGGAAATTGTGTTAGATGTAAATATAAACGGAATACAATGATTTGCAAATCCTTTTCAACCCATATTCAATTGAATGCACTACAAAGACAACATATTTGATGTTCAAACTGATAAACAATTTTTTTTTGTGCAAATAATCATTAACTTTAGAATTTGATGCCAGCAACACGTGACAAAGAAGTTGGGAAAGGTGGCAATAAATACTGATAAAGTTGAGGAATGCTCATCAAACGCTTATTTGGAACATCCCACAGGTGTGCAGGCTAATTGGGAACAGGTGGGTGCCATGATTGGGTATAAAAGTAGATTCCATGAAATGCTCAGTCATTCACAAACAAGGATGGGGCGAAGGTCACCACTTTGTCAACAAATGCGTGAGCAAATTGTTGAACAGTTTAAGAAAAACCTTTCTCAACCAGCTATTGCAAGGAATTTAGAGATTTCACCATCTACGCTCCGTAATATCATCAAACGGTTCAGAGAATCTGGAGAAATCACTGCACGTAAGCAGCTAAGCCCGTGACCTTCGATCCCTCAGGCTGTACTGCATCAACAAGCGACATGAGTGTGTAAAGGATATCACCACGTGGGCTCAGGAACACTTCAGAAACCCACTGTCAGTAACTACAGTTGGTCGCTACATCTGTAAGTGCAAGTTAAAACTCTCCGATGCAAGGCGAAAACCGTTTATCAACAACACCCAGAAACGCCGTCGGCTTCGCTGGGCCTGAGCTCATCTAAGATGGACTGATACAAAGTGGAAAAGTGTTCTGTGGTCTGACGAGTCCACATGTCAAATTGTTTTTGGAAACTGTGGACGTCGTGTCCTCCGGACCAAAGAGGAAAAGAACCATCCGGATTGTTATAGGCGCAAAGTTGAAAAGCCAGCATCTGTGATGGTATGGGGGTGTATTAGTGCCCAAGACATGGGTAACTTACACATCTGTGAAGGTGCCATTAATGCTGAAAGGTACATACAGGTTTTGGAGTAACATATGTTGCCATCCAAGCAACGTTACCATGGACGCCCCTGCTTATTTCAACAAGACAATGCCAAGCCACGTGTTACATCAACGTGGCTTCATAGTAAAAGAGTGCGGGTACTAGACTGGCCTGCCTGTAGTCCAGACCTGTCTCCCATTGAAAAGGTGTGGCGCATTATGAAGCCTAAAATACCACAACGGAGACCCCCGGACTGTTGAACAACTTAAGCTGTAGTTAATTATTATTTGCAAAAAAAAAATAAAGTTTATGAGTTTGAACATCAAATATCTTGTCTTTGTAGTGCATTCAATTGAATTGTATTCCGTTTATATTTACATCTAACACAATTTCCCAACTCATATGGAAACAGGGTTTGGACAATATACCAGATGTTTACTAAAACTCTTGAAAAAGGGCCAGTTGTCTTATATTTGGGTCAACACAGTAGTTATTGTTTTTAAATGTTCAAAAGTATTTTTTAAATCAGTGTTGTCATGTAGGAAGTTGCCAATTATGGTAACAGAAGCTGGAATTGATCGCATTATTGTACGTAACTGCGTGGTTTTTAAAGACCACACATTATAGTAAAACATTACTGAACAAAATGTCTATAGCACAACTTATACCTGTGTTTCTTAACTATAGGGCCATTGTTGGGCCGTGAGCGCCCCCTAGAGGGCCGCCAAAAAACATATTTTCTCAGTTCTGGTCTATATAGGCCGCGATGGTATTCAGTTGTAATACACATTTCCACCACTTGTGGCAGTAATGACAATCTCAAACAAACAGAAGAAGTCTGAAGCTAAAGTCAGAGGAGTTGCTTAAGCGCAAAAATGATGACTAAAGTGGCAAAACTGTATTTTTATTTACACTTTAAATTTATTGACAATTTACTTGGAGACATATTCATTACTAGTTTAGTTAATTTTTTTTTAGCACAACATAATTTTACGTAAATTTATTTTGTGTCAGTTATTTGAGAAATTGAGTCCCTTATGCACAATATTTGGTCCTTTTATTTTTAAGTAAATATTAAATACATATTTGGGATTAACACATGGTTTTATACAAGGTTGTAAACTAAGTAATTTACATATATATATACAAATCTAGATGAGTAATTCATATGAAAGTAGAATTCTCTCACATCAACTTATATATATCAATATATTAATTAATAATGTCCCATCGACACTAAAGCAAAAAATAGATCCACATATGCAAATTCAATACAAATACAAAATCAAGCATATTTATATTCAAATCTCAAAAATATATTTACAAATACACGTTTATTTATACAAATTCTTGATTTATTTGTAAGTCACATTTTTATATTTGTACATTTTATTTGTGTATATTTTCAAATCTCAAAAATAAATATACAAATACGCGTGCGTTTATACAAATTATTTTTTTTATATCACATTTGTACTTGTATATTTATTAATATATGCCATACTTGCCAACCCTCCCGAATTTTCCGGGAGACTCCCGAAATTCAGTACCTCTCCCGAAAACCTCCCGGGACAAATATTCTCCCGAAAATCTCCCGATTTTCAGCCGGAGCTGGAAGCCACGCCCCCTCCAGCTCCATGCGGACCTGAGTGAGGACAGCCTTTTTTCATGACGGGAGGACAACAGGGTGACAAGAACTAAATCATCCAGACTCGAGATAAATTGTATTATGTTTATCTTACCCAAAAAAATAAATATATTTATTAATTTAAAAAATTTAAAAAAATAAATATATTTTTACTATATTTTGCTAAAAACATCAAAATTAATTGTATTTTTATTTTTATTTATTCGTGACTCCTTATTACATCCAGCCATAGAATTATACATTAAAATAAACATATTTGAAATAATTGATTTTAAATTATCATAATAATTCATTTAAAATGACCATATTTTATTATTAAAATAATTGCTTGTTTATCAACAACTTTAGCATTTTATTCATTACATTTTGAAACTCTCAGAAGCCAAGTTATGTTATATTCCTTAATATTTATGTATGCAAGTTTGAAGTATCAATTATCTAAACACAGTTTGTTTGCATATTTTCAGGATGTAGATATCTATATATACATATATATATATATATATATATATATATATATGTATGTGTGGGAAAAAAATCACAAGACTATTTCATCTCTACAGGCCTGTTTCATGAGGGGGGTACCCTCAATCATCAGGAGATTTTAATGGGAGCATTCGCATACCATGGTTTATATAGGGCACAGAGTGGGTGGGTACAGGCTGGCCTAGGGGCGTGGTGATTGGCTCATGTGTTACCTAGGAGGTGTTTCCGTCTATGGCGGCATGTTGTTACAATTTCGCTGCGCTTGTTGAGGGATGACAGGTCTGGACAGTAAATAATAAACAGTTTCTCTTTCAAGCATAGGTTGCATCTTTTATTACCACTATTGTAAGGTGTGCTGGATGCAAGAATTTGCCATGTTATTGAATATTCAACATTATTGTCTTTGGTACAACCCCCCATACAGCAAAAACGTCTCAACGAACATTGGACACAAATTCCTCAATCTGATTGACAAACACTTTCCCAAAGACAACACCCTAAGAAAAGTATTCAACAAGAACAACATTAAATTGAGCTACAGCTGCATGAACAATATACGACAAATCATCTCAAACCACAACAAAACAATTGCAAATGAGCCGTCGACCCCCAGACAGAGCGACTCCAAAACCAACAAAGGATGTAACTGTCGAAAGAAACCTGATTGCCCTCTCAACGGGGGGTGCTTACAAACATCAGTTGTCTACCAATCTAAGGTAATACGCAAGGACATTAACACATCCGACACATATGTAGGATTAACCGAGGGAGAGTTCAAAACCAGATGGAACAATCACAAGGCTTCTTTCAGGAACAAAAACCTGCGAAATACCACAGAACTCAGCAAACACATTTGGGACCTCAAAGACAATAATGTTGAATATTCAATAACATGGC
>NC_084582.2:3905000-3945000 GCF_033978685.3 Nerophis lumbriciformis | reverse complement strand
CAAGAAAGCACGCTTTTCACTTACGGAAGACAAAAATAAAGAGTTCATGTCATATCACACCGCGGTGATACATAAAGGCAAAAACCAAAACTAGCACTTTACTTTATGATCTAACTCAGTGGTTCTTAACCTGGGTTCGATCGAACCCTAGGGGTTCGACGAGTCGGGCTCAGGGGTTCGGCGGAGGTCAAGACACACCCGACTCATCGTGTAAATAAAAACTTCTCCCTATCGGCGTATTACAGCAGAAGTCACACTGGTTTGCAGGTGTGTAATTTTTGTGAGTTTATGCACTGTGTTGGTTTTGTTGTTTGAACAAGGTGATGTTCATGCACGGTTCATTTTGTGCACCAGTAATAAAACATGGTAACACTTTAGTATGAGGAACATATTCACTATTAATTAGTTGCTTATTAACATGCAAATTAGTAACATATTGGCTCTTAACTAGTCATTATTAAGTACTTATTAATGCCTTATTCGGCATGGCCTTACTATAACCCTAACCCCCTAACCCAGGGGTCGGCAACCTTTACCACCCAGAATCCCATGCATCCCCCAACCCCGCCCACCTCAACAGACACATGGGGGGGGGGTGCATGGGATTCTGGGTATTTGTTCAGTTGCGTTTATGTTGTGTTACGGTGCGGATATTCTCCCGAAATGTGTTTGTCATTCTTGTTTGGTGTGGGTTCACAGTGTGGCGCATATTAGTAAGAGTGTTAAAGTTGTCTATATCACAACCCTCAGTGTAACCTGTATGGCTGTTGACCAAGTATGCCTTGCAGTCGCTTACGTGTGTAAGCAGAGGCCGCATATAACATGTGACTGGGCTGGCAAGCTGTTAGTACAGGTTGTGGAGGGCGCTAAAGGGGGTTTGGTGGTAGCGGGGGTGTATAATGTAGCCCGGAAGAGTTAGGGATGCATGGGATTCTGGGTATTTGTTCTGTTGTGTTTATGTCGTGTTACAGTGCGGATATTCTCCCGAAATGTGTTTGTCATTCTTGTTTGGTGTGGGTCCACAGTGTGGCGCATATTAGTAAGAGTGTTAAAGTTGTCTATATCACAACCCTCAGTGTAACCTGTATGGCTGTTGACCAAGTATGCCTTGCAGTCGCTTACGTGTGTAAGCAGAAGCCGCATATAACATGTGACTGGGCTGGCAAGCTGTTAGTACAGGTTGTGGAGGGCGCTAAAGGGGGTTTGGTGGTAGCGGGGGTGTATAATGGTGTATAATGTAGCCCGGAAGAGTTAGGGATGCATGGGATTCTGGGTATTTGTTCTGTTGTGTTTATGTCGTGTTACAGTGCGGATATTCTCCCGAAATGTGTTTGTCATTCTTGTTTGGTGTGGGTCCACAGTGTGGCGCATATTAGTAAGAGTGTTAAAGTTGTCTATATCACAACCCTCAGTGTAACCTGTATGGCTGTTGACCAAGTATGCCTTGCAGTCGCTTACGTGTGTAAGCAGAGGCCGCATATAACATGTGACTGGGCTGGCAAGCTGTTAGTACAGGTTGTGGAGGGCGCTAAAGGGGGTTTGGTGGTAGCGGGGGTGTATAATGTAGCCCGGAAGAGTTAGGGATGCATGGGATTCTGGGTATTTGTTCTGTTGTGTTTATGTCGTGTTACAGTGCGGATATTCTCCCGAAATGTGTTTGTCATTCTTGTTTGGTGTGGGTCCACAGTGTGGCGCATATTAGTAAGAGTGTTAAAGTTGTTTATATCACAACCCTCAGTGTAACCTGTATGGCTGTTGACCAAGTATGCCTTGCAGTCGCTTACGTGTGTAAGCAGAGGCCGCATACTACTGTATTTTCCGCACTATTAGCCGCACCTAAAAACCACAAATTTACTCAAAAGCTGACAGTGCGGCTTATAACCCGGTGCGCTTTATATATGGATTAATATTAAGATTCATTTTCATAAAGTTTCGGTCTCGCAACTACGGTAAACAGCCGCCATCTTTTTTCCCCGTAGAAGAGGAAGTGCTTCTTCTTCTATGCAAGCAACCGCCAAGGTAAGCACCCGCCCCCATAGAAGAGGAAGCGCTTCTTCTTCTACTGTAAGCAACCACCCGCCCCCGTAGAAGAAGAAGAAGCGCGCGGATATTACGTTTCATTTCCTTTGTGTGTTTACATCTGTAAAGACCACAAAATGGCTCCTACTAAGCGACAGGTTTCCGGTTCATGAAAAGACGCAATCTCTCCATCCGCACACGGACTACTATTTCACAGCAACTGCCTAAAGACTTTCAAGAAAAGCTGGCTACTTTCCGTGCATATTGTAAAAACAAGATAGCTGAAAAAAAGATCCGGCCAGAGAACATTATCAACATGGACGAGGTTCCACTGACTTTTGATATTCCTGTGAACCGCACTGTGGATACAACGGGAGCACGTACGGTGAATATTCGCACCACAGGGAATGAGAAGTCATCCTTCACTGTGGTTCTAGCTTGCCATGCTAATGGCCAGAAACTTCCACCCATGGTGATATTCAAAAGGAAGACCTTGCCAAAAGAGACCTTTCCAGCCGGCGTCATCATAAAAGCTAACTCGAAGGGATGGATGGATGAAGAAAAGATGAGCGAGTGGTTAAGGGAAGTTTACGCGAAGAGGCCGGGTGGCTTTTTTCACGCAGCTCCGTCCATGTTGATATACGACTCCATGCGCGCCCACATCACGCTGGTTTTTAATATATTATTAAAGTTTGACTGACCTATCTGACTGTTTTTATGACATTCCCTTTAGCGCAGTTAGATGCGGCTTATAACACGGGGCGGCTTATAAGTGGACAAAGTTTTGAAAAATGCCGTTCATTGAAGGCGCGGCTTATAACCCAGGGCGGCTTATGGTGCGGAAAATACGGTACATGTGACTGGGCCGGCACGCAGATAGCATGGTGTAAAAGCGGACGGGACGACATGTTGTAGAGGACGTTAAAGGCAATGCCATCACAGCACGCCCTCAATATTGTTGTCCGGGTGAAAATCGGAATGTTTGCCCCGGGAGATTGCCGGGAGAGGCACTGAAATCCGAAAACCTCCCGGAAAAAACGGGGGGGTCGGCAAGTATGCAGCTGAGCCGCGTCAGAGTGATCAAAGAGCCGCATGCGGCTCCGGAGCCGCGGGTTGCTGACCCCTGCCCTAACCAAATAACTCTAAATTAAGTCTTTATTACTTAGAATATGTTCCCCTAGTATCCAAAAAACTCGAAATTAAGTCTTTCTTACTTAGAATATGTTCCCCATGCTTAAGTGTTACCAAAAACATAACCTTGTCTTGAATTTGAAAAAAAATAATAATAATATTTTTCACTAAAGAAGGGTTCGGTGAATGCGCATATGAAACTGGTGGGGTTCGGTACCTCCAATAAGGGTAAGAACCACTGATCTAACTGTATGCACAACTCCTTCTCTCATGCAAACACACACACACACACACACACACACAATTGCTTTACGACACAAAGGCTGGCATCATTAGAGAACATAGTGTGAAAACATGGTGCAACATAGCCACAAAATTAACTATCTTTAAAAAAAAAAAGCTTAAAATGCAATACAATAATTTAAGCAGTAATCAATGTACCACATGAGAATTCATTAAAAACTCATTTTGAGAGTCACAGTCACTGAGAGCCTCCATAAATGTGTGTAAACGTGTACCGCGAGCACACTGTAATGAAACTGTAAGTACCATTTAGCTGCAATTATCATACAGCTCTCCTATCGAATGTGTGATTCACGCCATACAGAATAAATGAAGTTAAGGTGTTTAACTTTGTGATCACATTCAGCTGAGACGCGTCCAAAAAAACAGTCCCAGCGAAGCTAAGGAGACATTAAAAATGAGAAGCTAAAAAAAAAAAAAAAAAAAGAACTGGATGGATTATTAAAGGGGAACATTATCACCAGACCTATGTAAGCGTCAATATATACCTTGATGTTGCAGAAAAAAGACCATATATTTTTTTAACCGATTTCCGAACTCTAAATGGGTGAATTTTGGCAAATTAAACGCCTTTCTATTATTCGCTTTTGGAGCGATGACGTCACAACGTGACATCACATCGGGAAGCAATCCGCCATTTCATCAAATCAGCTCTTTTATTTTCCGTTTTTCGACTGTTTTCCGTACCTTGGAAACATCATGCCTCGTCGGTGTGTTGTCGGCGGGTGTAACACATACTTGCCAACCCTCCCGAATTTTCCGGGAGACTCCTGAAATTCAGCGCCTCTCCCGAAAACCTCCCGGGACAAATATTCTCCCGAAAATCTCCCGATTTCCAGCCGGAGCTGGAGGCCACGCCCCCTCCAGCTCCATGCGAACCTGAGTAAGGACAGCCTTTTCTTTATGACAACAGGGGTGACAAGAATTAAATCATCCAGACTAGAGATACATTGTATTATTATGTTTATCTTACCTAAAAATAAATATATTTATTGATTTAAAAAAAAAATTTAAAAAAAATGTTTACAATATTTTGCTAAAAACATCAAAATTAATTGTATTTTTTGTTTTTTTTCCTCTGACTCCTTATTACATCCAGCCATAGAATTATACATTAAAATAAACATATTTGAAATCATTAATTTTAAATGATCATAATAATTCATTTAAAATGACCATATTTAATTATTAAAATAATTACTTGTTTATCAACAACTTTAGCATTTTATTCATTACATTTTGAAGCTCTCAGAAGCCAAGTTATGTTATATTCCTTAATATTTATTTATGCAAGTTTGAAGTATCAATTATCTGAACACAGTTTTGTTTGCATATTTTCAGGATGTAGATATATATATATATATATATAGATATATATATGTATATACACATATATGTATATATATATATATATATATATATATATATATATATATATATATATGTATGAAATACTTGACTTGGTGAATTCTAGCTGTCAATATACTCCTCCCCTCTTAACCACACCCCCGACCTCAACCACGCCCCCCACCCCCCGAAATCGGAGGTCTCAAGGTTGGCAAGTATGGTGTAACAACACGAACAGGGACGGATTCAAGTTGCACCAGTGGCCCCAAAGATGCGAAAGTGGCAAGAAATTGGACGTTTGTTCTGCACACTTTACCGACGAAAGCTATGCTACGACAGAGATGGACCCTAGCTTCCCTGGCCTGCTGACATCAACTCCAAAACTGGACAGATCAGCTTTCAGGAAAAGAGAGCGGATGAGGGTATGTCTACAGAATATATTAATTGATGAAAATTGGGCTGTCTGCACTCTCAAAGTGCATGTTGTTGCCAAATGTATTTCATATGCTGTAAACCTAGTTCATAGTTGTTAGTTTCCTTTAATGCCAAACAAACACATACCAATCGTTGGTTAGAAGGCGATCGCTAAATTCGTCCTCGCTTTCTCCCGTGTCGCGTCGTTTTCGTCGGTTTCGCTTGCATACGGTTCAAACCGATATGACTCAATAGCTTCAGTTTCTTCTTCAATTTCGTTTTCGCTACCTGCCTCCACACTACAACCATCCGTTTCAATACATGCGTAATCTGTTGAATCGCTTAAGCCGCTGAAATCCGAGTCTGAATCCGAGCTAATGTCGCTATACCTTGCTGTTCTACCCGCCATGTTTGTTTGTATTGGCATCACTGTGTGACGTCACAGGAAAATGGACGGGTGTATATAACGATGGTTAAAATCAGGCACTTTGAAGCTTTTTTTTAGGGATATTGCGTGATGGGTAAAATTTTGAAAAAAAACTTCGAAAAATAAAATAAGCCACTGGGAACTGATTTCTAATGGTTTTAACCCTTCCGAAATTGTGATAATGTTCCCCTTTAAAGCTTGCCACACAATCCAAAAAGACAGCATCAAAAACATGCCCTGATTGTTGTTCAGTGCAATAACAATTAGCTCCTCTTCACACCAGGGAAGCACGCTTATCATTTCCTGATCTTTAAAATAACAACACACGATGGAACGAGGGGCTGCCTCACAGAGAAACAAACAGCAGTTTATGAACAGTAGAACACGTAAGGTAAATTAAAAAAAAATTACAAAAAATTCAAACTGACCCTAATACAGTACGTGAATTACCGCAAATTAACACCTTCAGTCGAATGGAGTTATAAAACAATGCTCACAATTCCCTTTATATTGAGGGCAATAAAAATAATCTGATCAACGATCTCTTAGTATCGCTACGTACCTATCTGTCCGTGCCTGGTTGGAAAACAAACGTAGTCAGCTTGCAAACAGGTCTCTTGCTAGCATTTGTCTGCTAATAGAGAAGCTAAAAAAAAAAATGAGCATACTGGCTGGTTAACAACTACATGGGTGTGCGATTTGTTCATTTGAATTTATATTATTCTGAATGCCACTAATGAGCGCAAATGTACATGTGCAGAAAAAGGTGAATTGTGCAATAATACTATCAGAGTATAGGAATAGTGCTTCAGAGTGCCTGTACCTCAGATGGGGCAATAAGTCAGCCCTTTGACAGACTGCACCCTTCCACCTGCTCTCCTCAAATTGCATCTTATCAGCAGCATCGATACGGCTTCAGCAGTATCTTATCCACAGAATGCTTGAGCAATCGGTATCTGCCCTTCGAGTACCATAAACAATCCCTTATTAGCCATCAGATTTCTGCCATCCAGATTCGGAAAAGCCAGGTTCCACACGGGACTCGTCAGCAGCAGGACCCTCGGGATATTTTGCGGTTTCCATGGAGATCGATAGTTCCACTCAGCACCGAGTGGTCGATGTGATCCTCTGCAGCTAGTACCTCCCTGACAGCTGCCTCAAACGCAGCCGTGACGTTCGTGTCATCCTTGGCGCTGGTCTCAAAGTAAGGACAGCAGCCGTTCTCCTCGCACCAGGCCCGCGCTTCGTCCTCGCCAACTTCCCTCTGCTCCATGTCCACCTTGTTGCCGAGCACCACGAAAGGGAACCGCTCGGGATCTTTGACGTCAGAGTAATACATGAACTCCTTCTTCCAGCCGCCGAGGTTCTGAAAGCTCTGCAGGTCGTTCACGGCGAACGTGAGCAGGCAGCAGTCGGCCCCTCGGTAGAACGGCGTGCGCAGGGACTTGAAACGCTCCTGGCCGGCGGTGTCCCAGATCTGCAGGGTAACAAAGCGTCCATCCACTTCCAGGTCCCTGTTGAGGAACTCGACACCTATGGTGTGAAATGACTGGGAGTCGAAGCGGTCGGTGACGTAGCGGTTCATCAGCGAGGACTTGCCTACTCCTCCGTCCCCGAGCAGGATCACCTTCAGCAGCAGGCTCTTCCCACTCATCGTACGCAACCCTCCTTGCTGGGTGGCAAGTCAATTCATCCTTAAGAGGAGAAAGCATGGCAAAAACATTCTCAAAATGGAAATGTTGACACAAGAAATACAGAGGATTATGTTCCATTTCTGTTGTGTAGGTTGTAGGGTTGTACGGTATACCGGTATTAGTATAGTACCGCGATACTCCATCCATCCATCCATCCATCTTCTTCCGCTTATCCGAGGTCGGGTCGCGGGGGCAGCAGCCTAAGCAGGGAAGCCCAGACTTCCCTCTCCCTAGCCACTTCGTCCAGCTCCTCCCGGGAGATCCCGAGGCGTTCCCAGGCCAGCCGGGAGACATAGTCTTCCCAACGTGTCCTGGGTCTTCCTCGTGGCCTCCTACCAGTCGGACGTGCCCTAAACACCTCCCTAGGGAGGCGCTCGGGTGGCATCCTGACCAGATGCCCGAACCACCTCATCTGGCTCCTCTCGATGTGGAGGAGCAGCGGCTTTACTTTGAGCTCCCCCCGGATGGCAGAGCTTCTCACCCTATCTCTAAGGGAGAGCCCCGCCACCCGGCGGAGGAAACTCATTTCGGCCGCTTGTATCCGTGATCTTGTCCTTTCGGTCATAACCCAAAGCTCATGACCATAGGTGAGGATGGGAACGTAGATCGACCGGTAAATTGAGAGCTTTGCCTTCCGGCTCAGCTCCTTCTTCACCACAACGGATCGATACAGCGACCGCATTACTGAAGACGCCGCACCGATCCGCCTGTCGATCTCACGATCCACTCTTCCCTCACTCGTGAACAAGACTCCAAGGTACTTGAACTCCTCCACTTGGGGCAAGATCTCCTCTCCAACCCGGAGATGGCACTCCACCCTTTTCCGGGAGAGAACCATGGACTCGGACTTGGAGGTGCTGATTCTCATCCCAGTCGCTTCACTCTCAGCTGCGAACCGATCCAGTGAGAGCTGAAGATCCTGGCCAGATGAAGCCATCAGGACCACATCATCTGCAAAAAGCAGAGACCTAATCCTGCAGCCACCAAACCGGATCCCCTCAACGCCTTGACTGCGCCTAGAAATTCTGTCCATAAAAGTTATGAACAGAATCGGTGACAAAGGGCAGCCTTGGCGGAGTCCAACCCTCACCGGAAACGTGTCCGACTTACTGCCGGCAATGCGAACCAAGCTCTGACACTGATCATACAGGGAGCGGACCGCCACAATCAGACAGTCCGAAACCCCATACTCTCTGAGCACTCCCCACAGGACCTCCCGAGGGACACGGTCGAATGCCTTCTCCAAGTCCACAAAGCACATGTAGACTGGTTGGGCAAACTCCCATGCACCCTTAAGGACCCTGCCGAGAGTATAGAGCTGGTCCACAGTTCCACGACCAGGGCGAAAACCACACTGCTCCTCCTGAATCCGATGTTCGACTACCGCGATACTAATGGATCATATACGGTACTATACCACCTCTGAAAAAAACCAGTCCAGCTCCAGTCGGCAGTGTTTTAGCTACTTCTAAATCACTAATCCTTGCCTCCGTGGCGACTAATAAAGTAAGTTTCTTACAAGTATCATCCCTGCAGGACGAGGAATAGCTAAACATGCTTCACTACACTCCGTAGCTCACCGGCGTCAAAATGTAAACAAACACCATTGGTGGATCTAGCCCTGACATCTACTGTAATGATACCAAGTACAGTCGGGTATCTTACATCGGTATTTTTTGGCATCACAACATTTTCTTTTGTTTTTAAAAATGTATATTAGGTTTATAAACTCAGGAAATATGTCCCTGGACACACGAGGACTTGACTATGATCCTGTAACGACTTGTCATCAGATTGATACCCAACGTTGTGGAATCATCCGAAACTAATGTAAAGTATCCAACAACAGAAGAATAAGTGATTATTACATTTTAATGAACAAGTACCGTATTTTTCGGACTATAAGTCGCAGTTTTTTTCATAGTTTGGCCGGGGGTGCGGCTTATACTCAAGAGCGACTTATGTGTGACATTATTAACACATTACCGTAAAATATCAAATAATATTATTTAGCTCATTCACGTAAGAGACTAGACGTATAATATTTCATGAGATTTAGCGATTAGGAGTGACAGATTGTTTGGTAAACGTATAGCATGTTCTATATGTTATAGTTATTTGAATGACTCTTACCATAATATGTTACATTAACATACCAGTTGGTTATTTATGCCTCATATAACGTACACTTATTCAGCCTGTTGTTCACTATTCTTTATTTATTCAAAATTGCCTTTCAAATGTCTATTCTTGGTGTTGGGTTTTATCAAATACATTTCCCCAAAAAATGCGACTTATATATGTTTTTTTCCTTCTTTATTATGCATTTTCGGCCGGAGCGACTTATACTCCTAAAAATACGGTACTTAATTTAAGAATATTTTTCAACATATTGAGCAAAAAGGTCTCTTTTTTTTCTACCAAGAAAAGTGCACTTGTTATTAGTGAGAATATACTTATTTTAAGGTATTTTGGGGTTCATTGAGGTTAGCTAATTAGGGACCGCAATGTCCCTTTGGGACAGAGGACCCTATTGTAATTGTAAGGTTTTATTATTATTATTCCGCCGCCTCTTTGAGCTGTAATTTGACCCCCTTAACATGCTTCAAAACTCACCATATTTGACACACACATCAGGACTGGCAAAAATTGTCATGTAATAAAAAAACCAAACCCCAAAACTCAAAATTGCACTCTAGCGCCCCATAGGAAAAAACAGACAAAACTGCTTGTAACTTCCGTTAAGAATGTCGCAGAGACATGAAACAAAAACCTCTATGTAGGTCTGACTTAGACCTAGATTTCATACACTGTTATTCTTCAGCAAAAATCAACAAGAAGTTGCCAATTCCCCCTTCAAAACAAAAGTTTTGTAAAAACAGTCACTTTCGCCTCTTTGAGCTGTAATTTGAAGCCCTTAACATGCTTCAAAACTCACCAAACTGGACACACACATCAGGACTGGCAAAAATTGTTATCTAATAAAAAACCCAACCCCAAAACTCTAAATTGCGCTCTAGCGCCCCCTAGGAAGAAAACACAGACACAACTGCGCCTAGGAAGAAAACTCAGACAAAACTGCTTGTAACTTCCAGTAGGAATGTCGTAGAGACATGAAACAAAAACCTCTATGTAGGTCTGACTTAGACCTAGATTTTATACACTGACATCCTTCAGCAAAAAACAACAGGAAGTTGGAAATTCCCCCTTCAAAACAAAAGTTTTGTAAAAATCGGTCACCTTTTTTCAAACATTATCTCCTCTGAGCGCGTTTGTCATGTCGGCTTCAAACTAGCACAGGAGAGAGATTGAACCCTTCTGATTAAAAGTTGACCAAAAAGTTTTAATTACTGCTCCGGTTTGGATTTTATTTTACTTGTTTTGGAAAGTCTTGACAAGCCAAATGTTCTTGTTCTATTGGCAGATAATTTTGCTTAGTGCAAATAAAATACCCCTGTAGGAGCCTAAATGCTGTTTAGGTTAATTTACATTTTATGGAAGGTGCTTTATGTTTATTCAGCCAAAATGGGACTACCGTATTTTTCGGACTATAAGTCGCAGTTTTTTTCATAGTTTGACTTGTGTGTGAAATTATTAACACATTAGCGTAAAATATCAAATAATATTATTTAGCTCATTCACGTAAGAGACTAGACGTATAAGATTTCATGGGATTTAGCGATTAGGAGTGACAGATTGTTTGGTAAACGTATAGCATGTTCTATATGTTATAGTTATTTGAATGACTCTTACCATAATATGTTACGTTAACATACCAGTTGGTTATTTATGCCTCATATAACGTACACTTATTCAGCCTGTTGTTCACTATTCTTTATTTATTTCAAATTGCCTTTCAAATGTCTATTCTTGGTGTTGTTAAAGTTAAAGTTAAAGTACCAATGATTGTCACACACACACTAGGTGTGGCGAAATTATTCTCTGCATTTGACCCATCACCCTTGATCACCCCCTGGGAGGTGAGGGGAGCAGTGGGCAGCAGCGGTGGCTGCGCCCGGGAATCATTTTGGTGATTTGGCTTTTATCAAATAGATTTCCCCAAAAAATGCGACTTATACTCCAGTGCGACTTATATGTGTTTTTTTCCTTCTTTATTATGCATTTTCGGCCGATGCGCCTTATACTCCGAAAAATACGGTATATTTAACAATTAATTTTCTACCACTTGTCCTTAATAATTTTGACAAAATAATAGAATACAAATTGACACAATATATTACTGCATACATCAGCAGCAAAATTAGGAACCTTTCTTTGTTTACTTACTACTAAAAGACAAGTTGTCCTGCATGTTCACTATTTTATTTAAGGACACACTTGCAATAAGAAACACATGTTTACTGTACCGTAAGATTTTTTTGTTAAAATAAAGCCAATAATGCCATTTTTTGTGGTCCCCTTTACTTAGAAAAGTACCAAAAAGTATCGAAATAATTTTGGTACCGGTACCAAAATATTGGTATCGAGACAACACTAGTAGGTTGTGATAATATGCAATATAAAGGTTGTTAAACGCTGCCACATAACGGCGTGTCCCCAATAAAAAGAAGTGTGCTCTTTGTAACTGACAGACTTGTAGATGATAACGTTTACCACTGAGAAACAAAATAAGCAGCCAAATTCAAACACAATTGTTATGTTATCACTCATATGGCATAGCCAACAAAACGAGGTACAAATGACCAGGTGGTCTTTCAAAAACTATGTTTTTTAAGTCATGTCATGTTACAGCACTGGCAGTTTAACACAAATTGTGTGGTTTTTTTTAAACACTTGCCATGTGCCATGACTCTATTATGCCATCAAGAAGTAATGCATATGTTTGATTATTGCAGTAGGGAGCCAGATGAGGTGGTTCGGGCATCTGGTCAGGATGCCACCCGAACGCCTCCCTGAGGAGATGTTTCGGGCACGTCCGACCGGTAGGAGGCCACGGGGAAGACCCTAGACACCCTAAAACTACACCTCCAGGCAACTTCAACCCTTGACTAACACCCTCCCCCTTCCACATCCCACCTCCCCGGATTGTAAATAACCAATTGTAAATAATCAAATGTATTTCTAATGTATATACTTGTTCTTATGCTATCTGAACTCACTATGTTCTCTGCTCGCTGTACATATCCTACCAAGTCAGTACACGGTTTCAATGCCCATTTCTCTGATGATGCAATTGTTGATGACTGAAGTATGCTGTTATCAACCAAACCCTCCTCCTCCCACCCCCCGGATTGTAAATAATGTAAATAATTCAATGTATATACTCAGATGATTAACTTGTGTGATGACTGTATTATGATGATAGTATACCGTATATTACCAAATAGTAGCCCGGGCGTTTATTTCACAAAATCGATTTTGGAGACAGGTGTTTAAAAGAAAGCAGGCGGTTATTTGCACAAGGCTTTTATTTATTTTTGCACCAACCTGCACCAGGCCATTATTTGGTTACAATGGTTATTGTCCAGTATTTTTTTTCGTACAAAAAACTTTAAAGGGGAACATTATCACCAGACCTATGTAAGTGTCAATATATACCTTGATGTTGCAGAAAAAAGACCATATATTTTTTTAACCGATTTCCGAACTCTAAATGGGTGAATTTTGGCCAATTAAACGCCTTTCTATTATTCGCTCTCGGAGCACATCGGGAAGCAATCCGCCATTTTCTCACTTTCGTCGGTGTGTTGTCGGAGGGTGTAACAACACGAACAGGGACGGATTCAAGTTGCACCAGTGGCCCAAAGATGCGAAAGTGGCAAGAAATTGGACGAAATTTGTTCAAAATACGAGGGTGTGGGGAAAGCCGACGAAATGGTCAGTCGTTTGTTCCGCACACTTTACCGACGAAAGCTATGCTACGACAGAGATGGCAAGAATTTGTGGATATCCTGCGACACTCAAAGCAGATGCATTTCCAACGATAAAGTCAAAGAAATCTGCCGCCAGAGTGTGTGAGCTATTCAGGGACAAAGGACCTCGGTAGCACGGCAAGCAATGGCGGCAGTTTGTTCCCGCAGACGAGCGAGCTAAACCCCCTATCGACCCTAGCTTCCCTGGCCTGCTGACATCAACTCCAAAACTGGACAGATCAGCTTTCAGGAAAAGAAAGCGGATGAGGGTATGTCTACAGAATATATTAATTGATGAAAACTTTATTCATTACTTGCGGTTTTACGTAAATTATTATACATAAACTGTGTTTACCAATAATTTAGCTTAAAAACATTAATTTTTTTCAATCATTCGAGTACATTCGGGTAGTCTTGTGTAATGCAGTATTTTGTGTCTATTTAGGTATGGTTAACCTGAGTGCTGAAATCGTGGAAAAATATATGTTCTTAGCGCGCCTGAAATGGGCTGTCTGCACTCTCAAAGTGCATGTTGTTGCCAAATGTATTTCATATGCTGTAAACCTAGTTCATAGTTGTTAGTTTCCTTTAATGCCAAACAAACACATACCAATCGTTGGTTAGAAGGCGATCGCCGAATTCGTCCTCGCTTTCTCCCGTGTCGCTGGCTGTCGTGTCGTTTTCGTCGGTTTCGCTTGCATACGGTTCAAACCGATATGGCTCAATCGCTTCAGTTTCTTCTTCAATTTCGTTTTCGCTACCTGCCTCCACACTACAACCATCCGTTTCAATACATGCGTAATCTGTTGAATCGCTTAAGCCGCTGAAATCCGAGTCTGAATCCGAGCTAATGTCGCTATACCTTGCTGTTCTACCCGCCATGTTTGTTTGTATTGTCATCACTATGTGACGTCACAGGAAAATGGACGGGTGTATATAACGATGGTTAAAATCAGGCACTTTTAAGCTTTTTTTTAGGAATATTGCGTGATGGGTAAAATTTTGAAAAAAACTTCAAAAAATAAAATAAGCTACTGGGAACTGATTTTTAATGGTTTTAACCCTTCTGAAATTGTGATAATGTAAAAGCTATTGTAAACCTACAAACAAAAAAAACAAGAGATCAACATGAGGTAGGCTATCAAAAGACAAGAGATCAACAAGGCCTCAACATGGCAGTAGTGCAACAATTGTCAAATAGAATACCAATACTAAAAATAAATAAACTTTTTAAATAAAGCAGCCTAACGGGAAAAATAAAATTATGGTACCAAGTACTCCAGTATAAAACCCACCATCAAAACAGAACAATAATACTGTCACTTAAATAAAATAAAGGCTACAGTATACTCCAAGTTTTAAATAAAGCAGCATACAGAAAGAATAAAATTATGGTACCAAGTACTTTATAAAACCATCAAAACAATAATACTGCAGCAAACGCAACCCCAGTAGCATTTTAATCTAAATTATGCAAATAACAGGCATATTAAGAAGAGGCGGTTAATTCACTAAATGGGGTCAGCTATTAGGACATGGGCGTGGACCCCGACTTAAACAAGTTGAAAAACTTATTCGGGTGTTACCATTTAGTGGTCAATTGTACGGAATATGTACTGAACTGTCCAATCTACTAATAAAAGTTTCAATCAAACAATCAATGGGAAGACTATGTCTCCCCGCTGGGCTGGGAACGCCTCGGGATCCCCCGGGAGGAGCTGGACGAAGTGGCTGGGGAGAGGGAAGTCTGGGCATCTCTGCTTAGGCTGCTGCCCCCGCGACCCGACCTCGGATAAGCGGAAAATGATGGAATGATGGATGGATGTTACAGCACTGGCAGTTTTTACACAAATTGTGTATTTTTTTAAACACTTGCCATGTGCCATGACCCTATTATGCCATCAAGAAGTATTGCATATGTTGTATTATTGCAGTGAATTGATCATGCAGACAGGAGAGGAACAGCAACAACAGTGACTGGCGAATCCACTACTGCGCATGCGCAGACGTGTACCAGCTTGTCAAAATGTGGCTTGCTGCTAATGGCTATTTACTGTCTTGTGGGGGGTTCTCTCAGAAGGAAGTGCTTGAAAGGTTCAATGTTAGGCAGGTGGCCAACCTACTGTGAAATACACAGTACAAATATGGAGGGAGATCCACAAAACATGTTTTTAAACGAGCATGTTGTTACAGTAGCTGGCTTGTTGACATGTCACATTGATCGTGCTAGCTGTTAGCCTGAGTGCATAAAAGCACTTAAAAACCGTTTGGGAAGCGACAACGTAACGAGTTATACGGTGTTATGTTAAAACCCTAAGTGAAATAATTCGATATAAGTGCTTACCTCATCCCTGGTGGTTAATATTATGCTGTTGCCCTGGTCTCCTACATCTCACTGAGGCAGTGACTGTAGTGACGTGACGTGTGCGCGCCCCCAGCAGGGAAGTGCACGAACGCCAACCCCAACAGAAACTTCCAGGGTCTTAAAGCCCGCCTCTTTTCCTCTTGAATTTAATCATACTTGCAAACCTTGAGACCTCCGATTTCGGGAGGTGGGGGGCGTGGTCGGGGTGGGGCGGGGGCGTGGTTGGGGGCGGGGCTAAGAGGGGAGGAGTATATTTACAGCTAGAATTCACCAAGTCAAGTATTTCATATATATATATATATATATATATATATATATATATATAAATGATAAATGGGTTGTACTTGTATAGCGCTTTTCTACCTTCAAGGTACTCAAAGCGCTTTGACACTACTTCCACATTTACCCATTCACACACACATTCACACACTGATGGAGGGAGCTGCCATGCAAGGCGCTAACCAGCACCCATCAGGAGCAAGGGTGAAGTGTCTTGCTCAGGACACAACGGCCATGACGAGGTTGGTACTAGGTGGGGATTGAATCAGGGACCCTCGGGTCGCGCACGGCCACTCTTCCACTGCGCCAAGAAATACTTGACTTTCAGTGAATTCTAGCTATATATATATTTATTTTATTATATTTATATATATATATATATATATATATATATATATATATATATATATATATATATATATATATATATATATATATATATGTATGTGTGGGGAAAAAATCACAAGACTACTTCATCTCTACAGGCCTGTTTCATGAGGGGTTCCCTCAATCATCTCCTGATGATTGAGGGAACCCCTCATGAAACAGGCCTGTAGAGATGAAGTAGTCTTGTGATTTTTTTCCCACACATACATATATTGCGCTCTACTACGGTATCGAGCACTATTTTTTGGATAACCTTATTAAGACATATATATATATATATATATATATATATATATATATATATATATATATATATATATATATATATATATATATATATATATATATATATATATAAAAGAAATACTTGAATTTCAGTGTTCATTTATTTACACATATACACACACACACAACACTCATCTACTCATTGTTGAGTTAAGGGTTGAATTGTCCATCCTTGTTCTATTCTCTGTCACTATTTTTCTAACCATGCTGAACACCCTTTCGCAGGTACCCAGAAAGGTTTCGAGTACCACCAAAAAAACGGAATCTCTGAAGACAGTATAAAAATCTGTGTTAAAGGTGTACAAATACTGTTTGTATAATAAGCATGTTATTTTTTTACAAATGAGGGTTAAGAGTTCAGTACTAAAAAAAAAGAAAAGAAAAGAATGTGGCTTAAGTACAGTTTTTTAATTGAGCTGCTGCATTTTTCGGTTGGGTTGTTAATTTATTTTGAGTAACTTCTATACATTTCTAAAAGGGGAGGAATGTAATAGAGTGATCTATGTTTGTCTGTTGCCATCTCCTGGTGAATGTTGGCTATAGCGTACTGGGGTTACTTTTTGGTTGGCCAACGATTTACGTGGTGTTGCGCACCTGACGTCACTCAGGTCCGCATGGAGCTGGAGGAGGCGTGGCTTCCAGCTCCGCCTGAATTTCGGGAGATTTTCGGGAGAAAATTGGTCCCGGGAGGTTTTCGGGAGAGGCGCTGAATTTCGGGAGTCTCCCGGAAAATCCGGGAGGGTTGGCAAGGATGATTTAATCCACCTGAGAGTAAAAACCAGATGGAAAATAAATAGGGATGTCCGATAATGGCTTTTTTGCCGATATCCGATATTCCGATATTGTCCAACTCTTAATTACCGATACCGATTTCAACCAATATCGATATATATAGTCGTGGAATTAACGCATTATTATGCCTAATTTTGTTGTGGTGCCCCGCTGTATGCATTAAACAATGTAACAAGGTTTTCCAAAATAAATCAACTCAAGTTATAGAAAAAAGTGCCAACAAGGCACTGACATATTTATTATTGAAGTCACAAAGTGAAATAATCCTGATACCCACTACAACTATGGGAAACACTGTTATCTTTGACTTACACAAAGTGCTTTTTTTTTTTTTAAACATGCCTCAAAACAACAGCTACAAAAACAATGAAGGCACACAGCTTCAGTCCAAAGTATACTATAAACTGGGCTCGATTTGCCCTGTTCTTAACGTATTCGTATGAGTAACAAAAATGTGCAAATAAAAACAAGAAAGGCACAAAAATAAAAAACTGCTTCAGTCTAGACTAGTAGATAACACAGCCATCCTTTAAAGTGCATGAACATTAATACAACTGCTTCAGTCTAGACTAGTAGAAAACACAGCCATCCTTTAAAGTGCATAGGGAAAAAAGGCACAAAACATAAATAAAACAGCTTCACTCAGTCCAGACTATTAGTCTATTTGTGCAACAGATGAAGCTCAAAGAGTGGGCTAAGTCTTTTTCTCCTTGTCATCACGTGTGAGAGGTAGATTTTTCTGAATGAAAACAAGCATCTGCAAGGATTCTGGGTATTTGTTCTGTTGTGTTTATGTTGTGTTACGGTGCGGATGTTCTCCTGAAATGTGTTTGTCATTCTTGTTTGGTGTGGGTTCACAGTGTGGCGCATATTTGTAACAGCGTTAAAGTTGTTTATACAGCCACCCTCAGTGTGACCTGTATGGCTGTTGACCAGGTATGTTTGCATTCGCGAGTGCGTGTGTCAAGCTGTAGATATTATGTGACTGGGCCAGTACGGCAAAGGCAACGCCTTTCAAGGATTAATTGGCGCTCTGTACATCTTCCTGCGTCCGTGTACACAGCGGCGTTTTAGAAAGTCACAAATTTTACTTTTGGATACTGATAATCTTGAAACCGATACCGATAATTTCTGATATTACTTTTTAAAGCATTTATCGGCCGATAATATCTGCGGTCCAATATTATAGGACATCCATAAAAATAAATAAATACATACATTATTTAATGAATTAATGTGTCATTAATTCATTATGATTGAAACATAAATACATAAATGTGTTGATGGTGATGATTTATTAATTAATAAAAGAGGAGAAAAATAACCTTGGAGAAAAAAAATTAAATTTAACACATTTGTATGCGCGTATAATGCTTGAAACCTTTGGCATATCAGTATGTGTAATTAACTATGGAATGGATTAGACAAAGAAGTCAAACAAAGCATGTAGAAGAAGAATCCTGTTTTTAATATGAGATCATCTAATTATGTGAATTACTATGTATTTAACTATTTATAGGGAACATTATTTATGTATGTATTATTTATAGATTTGAGACTTGAATACAAAATAGTGAATACATGTGTTATTAATTGCTGTGAATTGAATAACGGTAGGAGTAACTAAGCTCCGTTTCTTAATTCCTACTGCTTTTCAGACCTGTTGTAATGAAAAACTAGAAATATGTGACGTATCACTTTGTAACTGTATGCATGTTAGAAATAAACTTAAACCATTAACCACAATTTAATTATTAATAGTTATTAGTTATTAATAGTTCATTAATTATTTCACAATTTGATTTACTATTGATGTCATTATATCATGATTCAATAATGTATTTAATAATTTAATTAGTTGGGAGAAATTTAAGTAATGTTTAAAGATGTATTTATTTTCTTAGATTTTGTCCCGCTTCATGAATGCATTTTATCAGTCAAACTGAGCCGTTTTGAAAGATATATATATATATTTTTATGCCCAATTTTATTAGTACTGCAAACACAAGCAAAATACAAACACATAGTTAAGTTGAGCTATAAACGGCTTGTGAACAACTTGTTTTGTAAAAAGAAAAATATGAAGGCTCGTCTCGGGGAAAAAATATCCTATTTTCAAACATCATAAGGGACCCATCTCACCCTGGACATAAACTTTTTGAACTGCTGCCCCAGGGCAGGAGATACAGGACAATAAAATGCCGGACAAACAGATTTAAGAACAATTTTTACCCGAGAGCAATAGTGTCGCTGAACACAAGACAATAATGACACAAGACAATAATGACTGTGCATGTGAGCTGTGTGCTTGGTATTTTTATGTATTTTATGTATTTTTATCTATTTATCGATGTTCTTATGTTTTTATGAGTTATTATGAATTTGCACTAAATTAGTCTGTGATGAGGTGGCGACTTGTCCAGGGTGTACCCCGCCTTCCGCCCGAATGCAGCTGAGATAGGCTCCAGCACCCCCCGCGACCTTGAAAGTGACAAGCGGTAGAAATGGATGGATAGTTTTGCTTACAATTTCATTGTACAATGTACAATGACAATAAAGATATATTCTATTCTATTCTATTCTATTCTATTCTATTTATTGATCCCTGGGGGAAATTCAGCACCACAGTTCGTTTACAATAAACACTTAAGTATTTTTTACATGTGAATAATATGAATACAGTTTATTATACATCATTATTCACGTGTGAATAATATGAATACAGTCTATTATACAGCATTTTTCACATGTGAATAATATAAATACAGTCTATTATACATTCAAGTACAGTCAAAAAGGAACATATGCATTATATATATATATATATATATATATATATATATATATATATATATATATATATATATACAAACCCCGTTTCCATATGAGTTGGGAAATTGTGTTAGATGTAAATATAAATGGAATACAATGATTTGCAAATCCTTTTCAACCCATATTCAATTGAATGCACTACAAAGACAAGATATTTGATGTTTAAAATCATACATTTATTTTTTTTTTGCAAAAAATAATTAACTTAGAATTTCATGGCTGCAACACGTGCCAAAGTAGTTGGAAAAAGGGCATGTTCACCACTGTGTTACATGGCCTTTCCTTTTAACAACACTCAGTAAACATTTGGGAACTGAGGAGACACATTTTTTAAGCTTCTCAGGTGGAATTCTTTCCCATTCTTGCTTGATGTACAGCTTAAGTTGTTCAACAGTCCGGGGGTCTCCGTTGTGGTATTTTACGCTTCATAATGCGCCACACATTTTCAATGGGAGACGGGTCTGGACTACAGGCAGGCCAGTCTAGTACCCGCACTCTTTTACTATGAAGCCACGTTGATGTAACACATGGCTTGGCATTGTCTTGCTGAAATAAGCAGGGGGGTCCATGGTAACGTTGCTTGGATGGCAACATATGTTGTTCCTAAACCTGTATGTACCTTTCAGCATTAATGGTGCCTTCACAGATGTGTAAGTTACCCATGTCTTGGGCACTAATACACCCCCATACCATCACAGATGCTGGCTTTTCAACTTTGCGCCTATAACAATCCGGATGGCTCTTTTCCTCTTTGGTCCGGAGAACACGACGTCCACAGTTTCCAAAAACAATTTGAAATGTGGACTCGTCAGACCAAAGAACACTTTTCCACTTTGTATCAGTCCATCTTAGATGAGCTCAGGCCCAACGAAGCCGACGGCGTTTCTGTGTGATGTTAATAAACGGTTTTTGCCTTGCATAGGAGAGTTTTAACTTGCACTTATAGATGTAGCGACCAACTGTAGTTACTGACAGTGGGTTTCTGAAGTGTTCCTGAGCTCATGTGGTGATATCCTTTACACACTGATGTCGCTTGTTGATGCAGTACAGCCTGAGGGATCGAAGGTCACGGGCTTAGCTGCTTACGTGCAGTGATTTCTCCAGATTCTCTGAACCCTTTGATGATATTATGGACCGTAGATGGTGAAATCCCTAAATTCCTTGCAATAGCTGGTTGAGAAAGGTTTTTCTTAAACTGTTCAACAATTTGCTCACGCATTTGTTGACAAAGTGGTGACCCTCGCCCCATCCTTGTTTGTGAATGACTGAGCATTTCATGGAATCTACTTTTATACCCAATCATGGCACCCACCTGTTCCCAATTTGCCTGTTCACCTGTGGGATGTTCCAAATAAGTGTTTGATGAGCATTCCTCAACTTTATCAGTATTTATTGCCACCTTTCCCAACTTCTTTGTCACGTGTTGCTGGCATCAAATTCTAAAGTCAATGATTATTTGCAAAAGACAAAATGTTTATCAGTTTGAACATCAAATATGTTGTCTTTGTAGCATATTCAACTGAATATGGGTTGAAAAGGATTTGCAAATCATTGTATTCCGTTTATATTTACATCTAACACAATTTCCCAACTCATATGGAAACGGGGTTTGTATATATATATATATATATATATATATATATATATATATATATATATATATCCATCCATCCATCCATTTTCTACCGCTTATTCCCTTTGGGGTCACGGGGGGCGCTGGAGCCTATCTCAGCTACAATCGGGCGGAAGGCGGGGTACACCCTGGACAAGTCGCCACCTCATCGCAGGGCCAACACAGATATATATATATATATATATATATATATATATATATATATATATATATATATATATATATATATATATATATATATATAAATCTTGTTATAAAAAATTTTAACTGTGGCATGCTGTGTCTCACTTATAATTGAGCTATCATGCTATCAATGATTATTATAGTTACCATATTTTCAAGGTGTTTTTTTATTTTTAGAAAAGTTTTTACGAAAATGTTACTGTATTTTTTATAACTAATGTAGTCTTCCTTCAATTAATATCCACACACATTTGTAAGGGTACTGTATTCCTCCAGTAGGTCAACTACTGTACTTGTGCAGAGCAATACCTCTTTTAAACTGTAGATGGCGGTGTTGCTGGTTCTGATGCCAGGGACGAAGAAGAGATGAATGGCGTAGAAGAAGAACACAGCTGTTTTGTTTCCCCCCCCCACCCACCAGCTGGATCGTCTGCGGTACAACATCCTTCGTAATATAAACTCTTTAAACTAAAATAATGTAGTCGTATCCACATTAGGAGAATTAAAAGGACCGAACTGAATGTGTTTAAAGCGATAACAAAAGGTAGTGTGTATTTGTGTTTACATGGCAAGTAAGTAAGTGACTTGTGTGACTGTCCTCCATTTTTGTTTTAACTCCAAACTACAACTGCATGCAATAGTTAAATATTCATGAGGGAGGTGAGTCTATTTATCGTGTTCTATGCTGTGTTTATTTATCGTGTTCTATGCTGTGTCTATTTATCATGTTCTATGCTGTGTTTATTTATCATGTACTATGCTGTGTCTATTTATCCTGTTCTATGCTGTGTCTATTTATCATGTTCTATGCTGTGTCTATTTATCATGTTCTATGCTGTGTCTATTTATCGTGTTCTATGCTGTGTCTATTTATCATGTTCTATGCTGTGTTTATTTATCATGTCTATGCTGTGTCTATTTATCGTGTTCTAAGCTGTGTTTATTTATCATGTTCTATGCTGTGTCTATTGATCGTGTTCTATGCTGTGTTTATTTATCATGTTCTATGCTGTGTCTATTTATCGTGTTCTATGCTGTGTTTATTTATCATGTTCTATGCTGTGTCTATTTATCGTGTTCTAAGCTGTGTCTATTTATCATGTTCTATGTTGTGTCTATTTATCATGTTCTATGCTTGTTTCTATTTATCATGTTCTATGCTGTGTCTATTTATCGTGTTCTATGCTGTGTTTATTTATCGTGTTCTATGCTGTGTCTATTTATCATGTTCTGTCTATTTATCATGTTCTATGCTGTGTCTATTTATCATGTTCTATGCTGTGTCTATTTATCATGTTCTATGCTGTGTCTATTGATCATGTTCTATGCTGTGTCTATTGATCATGTTCTATGCTGTGTTTATTTATCATGTTCTATGCTGTGTCTATTTATCATGTTCTGTCTATTTATCATGTTCTATGCTGTGTCTATTGATCATGTTCTATGCTGTGTCTATTGATCATGTTCTATGCTGTGTTTATTTATCATGTTCTATGCTGTGTCTATTTATCGTGTTCTAAGCTGTGTCTATTTATCGTGTTCTATGCTGTGTTTATTTATCGTGTTCTATGCTGTGTCTATTTATCGTGTTCTATGCTGTGTCTATTTATCATGTTCTATGCTGTGTCTATTTATCATGTTCTATGCTGTGTTTATTTATCATGTTCTATGCTGTGCCTATTTATCATGTTCTATGCTGTGTTTATTTATCATGTTCTATGCTGTGCCTATTTATCATGTTCTATGCTGTGACTATTTATCGTGTTCTCTGCTGTGTCTATTGATCATGTGCTATGCTGTGTCTATTGATCATGTTCTCTGCTGTGTATATTTATCATGTTCTATGCTGTGTCTATTTATCGTGTTCTCTGCTGTGTCTATTGATCATGTGCTATGCTGTGTCTATTTATCATGTTCTATGCTGTGTATATTTATCATGTTCTATGCTGTGTCTATTTATCATGTTCTATGCTGTGTATATTTATCATGTTCTATGCTGTGTCTATTTATCATGTTCTATGCTGTGTTTATTGATCATGTTCTATGCTGTCTATTTATCGTGTTCTATGCTGTGTATATTTATCATGTTCTATGCTGTGTCTATTTATCATGTTCTATGCTGTGTTTATTTATCATGTTCTATGCTGTGTTTATTTATAATGTTCTATGATGTGTCTATTTATCGTGTTCTATGCTGTGTTTATTTATCATGTCCTATGCTGTGTTTTTTTATCATGTTCTATGCTGTGTCTATTGATCATGTTCTATGCTGTGTCTATTGATCATGTTCTATGCTGTGTCTATTGATCATGTTCTATGCTGTGTCTATTTATCATGTTCTATGCTGTGTCTATTGATCATGTTCTCTGCTGTGTCTATTTATCATGTTCTATGCTGTGTCTATTGATCATGTTCTATGCTGAGTCTATTTATCATGTTCTATGCTGTGTCTATTTATCATGTTCTATGCTGTGTTTTTTTATCATGTTCTATGCTGTGCCTATTTATCATGTTCTATGCTGTGTCTATTTATCATGTTCTATGCTGTGTTTATTTATCATGTTCTATGCTGTGCCTATTGATCATGTTCTATGCTGTGTCTATTTATCATGTTCTATGCTGTGTTTATTTATCATGTTCTATGCTGTGTCTATTTATCATGTTCTATGCTGTGTTTATTTATCATGTTCTATGCTGTGTCTATTGATCATGTTCTATGCTGTGTCTATTTATCATGTTCTATGCTGTGTTTATTTATCATGTTCTATGCTGTGCCTATTGATCATGTTCTATGCTGTGTCTATTTATCATGTTCTATGCTGTGTTTATTTATCATGTTCTATGCTGTGTCTATTTATCATGTTCTATGCTGTGTTTATTTATCATGTTCTATGCTGTGCCTATTGATCATGTTCTATGCTGTGTCTATTGATCATGTTCTCTGCTGTGTCAGATGGCAGGTCGATGCAGGCTGGTGTCCTGTCTGTGTCTGGGCCTCTTTGGGGTCTTATGCTGGGTCTGGGTCTCATTCGCTTCCTTCCCCGATGACCATGACGGCATGGTGTCCTACGATGCAGCGGACCAAGCAGCCTTCAAGGCCCAGAGTGCTCTCGCTGACATGGACTTTGCCCCCGTCAGCTCATACCGAGGACCTGGCAACCAAGACCAACGCAGCAACAAGGAGCTTCCTATCATCTTGTGGTGGAGCGGAGGCTTATTCCCACATTTTCCTGGGGACACTGAACGCATCGACTGCGCCACTTCGTCCTGCCTGGCCACAAGTAACCGCAAGGTACTACAACAAGCAGTCTTTGGTCAAATGAGGACACGCTACATCAAAGGTGTAAAACCCAAGGTCCACTACATCATTTAAAATGGCCCGCCACATAGTTTCGTGGTTCTGTCGCCGCGTCATTTTATGTGGCCTGTTGCTTTATTTTATGTAGCCCCCCGCATCATTTATGTGGCCCCTTGCATCATTTATGTGGCCCATCTCATTATTTTATGTGCCCCACCGCATTATTATATGTGGGCCGTCGCATCATTTATGTAGCCCGCCGCATTATTTTATGTAGCCTGCCACATTATTTTACGTGGCCCGTCGCATCATTTATGTGGCCCGTCTCATTATTTTATGTCGCCCGCCGCATTATTATATGTGGCCCGTCGCATTATTATATGTGGCCCGTCGCATCATGTATGTGGCCTGTTGCATTATTTTGTGTAGCTCGCCGCATTATTATATGTGGCCCGTCGCATTATTTATGTGGCCTGTCGCATTATTTTGTGTAGCCTGTTGCATCATTATGTGGCCCGTCTCATTATTTTATGTAGCCCGGCGCATTATTATATGTGGCCCGTCACATCATTTATGTAGCCCACCACATTATTATAAGTGGCCCGTCACATCATTTATGTGGCCCGTCTCATTATTTTATGTAGCCCGCCGCATTATTATATGTGGCCCGTCACATCATTTATGTGGCGCGTCTCATTATTTTATGTAGCCCGCTGCATTATTATATGTGGCCCGTCGCATCATTTAAGTGGCCTGTTGCATTATTTTGTGTAGCCCGTTGCATCATTTATGTGGCCTGTCTCATTATTTTATGTAGCCCGCCACATTATTATATGTGGCCCATCACATCATTTATGTAGCCCACCACATTATTATATGTGGCCCGTCACATTATTTTATGTAGCCCGCTGCATTATTATATGTGGCCCGTCGCATCATTTATGTGGCCTGTTGCATTATTTTGTGCAGCCCGTCGCATCATTTATGTGGCCCGTCTCATTATTTTATGTAGCCCGCTGCATTATTATATGTGGCCCGTCGCATCATTTATGTGGCCTGTTGCATTATTTTGTGCAGCCCGTCGCATCATTTATGTGGCCCGTCTCATTATTTTATGTAGCCCGCTGCATTATTATATGTGGCCCGTCGCATCATTTATGTGGCCTGTTGCATTATTTTGTGCAGCCCGTCGCATCATTTATGTGGCCCGTCTCATTATTTTATGCAGCCCGCCGCATTATTATATGTGGCCCGTCACATCATTTATGTGGCGCGTCTCATTATTTTATGTAGCCCGCTGCATTATTATATTTGGCCCGTCGCATCATTTATGTGGCCTGTTGCATTATTTTGTGTAGCCCATCGCATCATTTATGTGGCCCGTCTCAATATTTTATGTAGCCCGCCGCATTATTATATGTGGCCCCTTTCATCATTTATGTGGCCCGCCACACCATTTATGTGGCCCGTCACATTATTTTATGTCGCCCGCCGCGTTGCTTTATGTGTCTTGTTGCATTATTTTGTGTAGCCCGCATCATTTACGTGGCCCCTTGCATCATTTATGTGAACTTTATTGGCGTGTAATTTGAGCACAACTTGTATTGGGCGCTAGACATGTCACACAGTCTTGTTGGGAAGGATACATTGAAAAGCAGTGTAACCTAAAGTATTCATCTCTTCCATCCTAAGGTCCAGCTGTACAAGAGGACAGCATCCATCATTTTCTACGGTACAGACTTCCGGGCCTATGAAGCGCCACTCCCTCGTCTGCGTCACCAGACGTGGGCTCTGTTTCACGAAGAGTCCCCCATGAATAACTACCTCCTCTCTCACGGCACGGGGATCAAGTTGTTCAATTACACCGCCACCTTCCGCAGGGAGTCCGACTACCCTTTGACCCTGCAGTGGCTGCCATCCCTCAGCTACCTGCTGCAGCCTGTAGCCGTGACCCTGAAGGAGAAGAATCGGCTGAGGCGGGAAGGCTTCGCCCCCGTGCTCTACATGCAGTCCCACTGTGACGTGCCCTCGGACAGAGACAGATACGTCCGTGAGCTCATGAAATACATCCAGGTACAGCACACATATTTGATGTTTTCAGTTGAATGGTTAGTTTACAATCATGTCTGCATCATTATCATTATCACTAACAAGGAGTCATGCAGTAAATGTTTTGTTCATGAAGCTAAACATAATATTTTTTAGTCAAGTCGAATATTAAATACATATATACATTTTAGCAAAGCAACTTTATTATTTATATATTTATTATTATATAATTATATACATAATTAAATATAATTATTATTATCTATTTATTATTTATTTATTATTTACTTTATTGATCTGCCAATTCAATAACATACTTATTCATAATCATACAATACGTTTTATAGTTATTTAATTGTATTATATTAATTGATTTGTTCATAAACAGTCCATACATGCAAAATCTACAAATCATTTATTCAATTAAAATTGATTTTACTATATGACCAATATTAGTGCTGTAATAAATATACAGTCGTCCCTCGACACATCATGCTTCAAAGATTACCGATCTTTTTCAAGCATATTCAACATATTTTTATCCTGAAATGAGCATTTTCGAATATAAAAATGGCGAAATAAACAAAAAAAATAATATATGCATGTGTGTATGTATATATATATATATATATATATATATATATATATATATATATATATATATATATGCTGCTCAATAAATTAGAATATGACCAAAAAGTTTATTGACCAAATCTGCTGGGTCAAAAGTATACATACAGCAATGTTAATATTTAATTACATGTCCCTTGACAAGTTTCACTGCAATAAGGCGCTTTTGGTAGCCATCCACAAGCTTCTGGTTGAATTTTTGACCACTCCTCTTGACAAAATTGGTGCACTTCAGCTAAATTTGTTGGTTTTCTGACATGGACTTGTTTCTTCAGCATTGTCCACACGTTTAAGTCAGGACTTTGGAAAGGCTATTCTACAACCTTAATTCTAGCCTGATTTAGCCATTCCTTTACCACTTTTGGCGTGTGTTTGGGGTCATTGTCCTGTTGGAACACCCAACTGCGCCCAAGACCCAACCTCCAGGCTGATGATTTTAGGTTGTCCTGAAGAATTTGGAGGTAATCCTCCTTTTTCATTGTCCCATTTACTCTCTGTAAAGCACCAGTTCCAATGGCAGCAAAACAGGCTCAGAGCATAATACTACCACCACCATGCTTGACGGTAGGAATGGTGAATGAGGTGTGTCCAAACTTTTGGCCTTTACTGTATAGATATTTATATTGTATAACATTTTTGTTTATTACGTCATTTGTATGTTTATGGACAATATGTTTTGGTGATTCACTAGAACTTAAATACCTTTGTCAGAATCACAATGCACATAAATACATATTTTTGCTGAGTAATAAATAAAGCACTTTGTATTTCATCGCATGTTAAAGAAAGGGTTTACTGTGTGAGGCTTTCACACACTGCAAAAAGTCAGTGTTCAAAAACAAGAAAAAACAAAACAAAAATTAGGAGTATTTTATTTGAACTAAGCAAAATGATCTGCCAATAGAACAAGAACATTTGGCTTGTCAAGACTTTCCAAAACAAGTAAAATTAGTTAACTTCAATGAACCCAAAAATACCTTAAAATAAGAATATTCTCACTAATTAGTGCACTTTTATTGGTAGAAAAAAAAAGAGACCTTTTTGCTCAATATGTTAAAAAATATTCTTAAATTAAGTAAATGCTAGTGCCATTATCTTGACATAATGATATGCACTCGGCATTACATTTCTTGAAACTAGCAAACTTATACTAAAAACAAATTTATTGTTCTTAATGGAAAGGCAACAAGGCAACTGCTTGTTACTCTCGGGGTCTCCTAGCCGCTCAGGCAAATCATATGGTCTAAAAATGCATTTTTCCATGGATAACATGACATCATCGCGCCAAGTGCGTGCTCTTTCAGTCAATTAGTGCGCATATATACAGATAAAAAAATTGTAATTGTAATTTTGAAGAATTCATCTGAATGTGCATGAACTATTTCTGTTCAAAATTGTTAAAAATGTCAAATGTTTAAATATTAACTGTCAGTTTACTGTACTGTGCCAACTGTACTACTATATGAGTACGTGTTTTCTATTGTTTCATTGAAAATAAAACAGCAAAGTTCATTTGGCCGTCATCCATTTTAATTATGAGACACAATTGTGTCAAAGTCATGATTTTTTTTTTCATGCTTGAAATAAGAAATTATTACTTTAAAAAAGTAGTTTTATACTTGTGAGTGTTGATGACACAGCTTTGCAACACTTGATATTCTAGTTTCAAGCATGTTTTACTCAATATAGGTCATCAAATCTCAGCAACAAGCTGTAATATCTTACTGAGATCATTTAGGAGCAAAACCCTTAAAACAAGTAAAACACTCTAACATCAAATCTGCTTAGTGAGAAGAATGATCTTATCAGACAGAAAATAAGCAAATATCACCCTTATTTGAGATATTTCATCTTACTTAGATTTAAGTTTTTGCAGTGCATGTCTTAAGTAGTTATTCTGTATCCCCTCAGGTGGATTCTTACGGGAAATGTCTGAACAACAAAGCTCTGCCAAAACACCTGGAAGACACGTCCACCGCCACAGGTGAGGAGGACACCTTTATGCGATTCGTCAGCCGCTACAAGTTCCACCTGGCGCTGGAGAACGGTCTCTGTCCGGACTACATGACAGAGAAGCTGTGGCGGCCCCTCCATCAGGGCTGCGTTCCCGTCTACCGCGGCTCCCCCGTGGCGGCGGACTGGATGCCCAACAACCACTCTGTCATCCTGATCGATGACTTCCCCTCACCTAAAGCTTTGGCAGACTTCCTCAAGTCCCTCGACGAGAACGACGGCGAATACGTCCGATATTTAGAGTTCAAAAACGTCCGCAGCGTGGCCAACGTGCGTCTGCTGGACGCCCTGGAGAGCCGAGAGTGGGGGGTCAACGACATGAGCAAACCCAACTACCTGAATGGATTCGAGTGCTACGTGTGCGAGCGGGAGAACGCACGGCTGGCTGCAGAACGAGCAAATAGGAAAGCCCCCGAGAAGAGCCCGCCTCCACCACCCAAGTTGGCGACCAACGCACACATGGGGTGCCCCCTGCCCAGTCCGGGGTATGGAGACATCCTAGACCTGCCTTCAGATGACGGGTAAGTCCATTCTACAACACAGCTTGTCATTTATGATAGTCAAATTGTCAAGGTTTAAAGTCAATAGTACACAATAAGTACACTGCAATAAGTCAGTGTTGAAAAACAAGACAAAAAAATAGAAAAATTAGGGGTTGTAGTTTCCTAATGAAGCCTTAGCTTGACGCTCCTCTACTTTCTCCTGCTCCCGCTTGCTGCGGTATACCTGCCAACTACTCCGGTTTTCCCGTAATTAGTACGGTTTTCATCAACCTATTCCGGGTTACGGTTGCAGTGATAAAAAATACGGTTTTTCATTACCGTATTTTCCGCACCATAAGGCGCCCTGGGTTATAAGCCGCGCCTTCAATGAACGGCATATTTCAAAACTTTGTCCACCTATAAGCCGCCCCGTGTTATAAGCCGCATCTAACTGCGCTAAAGGAATGTCAAAAAAACAGTCAGATAGGTCAGTCAAACTTTAATAATATATTAAAAACCAGCGTGATGTGGGCGCGCATGGAGTTGTATATCAACATGGACAGAGCTGCATGAAAAAAGCCACCCGGCCTCTTCGCGTAAACTTACCTTAACCACTCGCTCATCTTTTCTTCATCCATCCATCCCTTCGAGTTAGCTTTTATGATGACGCCGGCTGGAAAGGTCTCTTTTGGCAAGGTCTTCCTTTTGAATATCACCATGGGTGGAAGTTTCTGGCCATTAGCATGGCAAGCTAGAACCACAGTGAAGGATGACTTCTCATTCCCTGTGGTGCGAATATTCACCGTACGTGCTCCCGTTGTATCCACAGTGCGGTTCACAGGAATATCAAAAGTCAGTGGAACCTCGTCCATGATGATAATGTTCTCTGGCCGGATCTTTTTTTCAGCTATCTTGTTTTTACAATATGCACGGAAAGTAGCCAGCTTTTCTTGAAAGTCTTTAGGCAGTTGCTGTGAAATAGTAGTCCGTGTGCGGATGGAGAGATTGCGTCTTTTCATGAACCGGAAACCTGTCGCTTAGTAGGAGCCATTTTGTGGTCTTTACAGATGTAAACACACAAAGGAAATGAAACGTAATATCCGCGCGCTTCTTCTTCTTCTACGCGGGCGGGTGGTTGCTTACAGTAGAAGAAGAAGCGCTTCCCGGGCGCGGCCACCGCTGCTGCCCACTGCTCCCCTCACCTCCCAGGGGGTGATCAAGGGTGATGGGTCAAATGCAGAGAATAATTTCGCCACACCTAGTGTGTGTGTGACAATCATTGGTACTTTAACTTTAACTTTAACTTTCCTGTTCTATGGGGGCGGGTGCTTACCTTGGCGGTTGCTTGCGTAGAAGAAGAAGCACTTCCTCTTCTACGGGGAAAAAAGATGGCGGCTGTTTACCGTAGTTGCGAGACCGAAACTTTATGAAAATGAATCTTAATATTAATCCATATATAAAGCGCACCGGGTTATAAGCCGCACTGTCAGCTTTTGAGTAAATTTGTGGTTTTTAGGTGCGGCTAATAGTGCGGAAAATACGGTAATTAAAAAAAAATTATTTTTTAAAAGTTTTATTCACGAAATCGCATAACAACAATGACAATCGACACTGCTTCCCGTAACTTCCTATCGAGCCATTCCGATTATTTATAGCACCGCTGCCAAGCACGAGGCCATTGTTTCCAAACGAGCGAACGATCATGGAATCAGCCGGAGAAAAATCGCATACGAGTCTTAAACCGAAAAGAAAACTGCAGTCATTCCGTGAAGAATATTCAAAAGCCTATCCGGGAATAATTATCCGTTCCAAAAAGAGTGAAAACTATGCGAATTGCACCTTGTGCAGACTAAGATTTTTCGATCGGACACGGAGGAATTAGCGATGTAAAAGACCACGTTGGGTCAAAAAAACACAAGTCTAATGCCGTTGCTAGCGATACAAGTGGAAAACTTTCAACGTTTTTCGTCGCCCAAACAGATTCTTTGGATGTGATAAATGCCGGAGTTTTATTTACGGAGGCAATAATTGAGCAAACAAAAAGGTAATGACACCAATGTTATCTATTGGAATTGTTTAGTACTGTTATACTGTTAAAAGTGTTTATACTATTTATGCTTTCAAGTCCAAGTTGAAGAAATCTTGTTAAATGTTGACAGCATAAGTACCAAAATACGGAAGTATGTCCTGAATATTTTTGCAGTGCTATTTCTGTTGAAAAGTTCAAATGATTACATTAGAGATGTGATGTGCCACTTTTCAAGTGTCTGATGGCTTAAATTAATTTTTCATATTTTGAATTCTTTTGAAAGGCTTACAAAAAAACTACATTTGAATTGTAATTCCATGCTATTGACAGGACTATTAATTTTAATGAAGTTAGCTTACCATGTTTACAGTATGATAATTGTGATAGAAATGTGAATTTTAGGCACAGAATATTTTTTACAATTGAACAAGGCAGTAGATTATACAAGCTTGGACAGAAAGTTAATAATGACACCAATTTTTTTTTTAATGGAATTGTTTAGTACTGTTTTACCATTTGTTTACTGTAAAAAGTGTTTATACTTTCAATGAACAAATTGAAGTCTTGTGAAAGGTTGACAGGATAACTGGCATTAACTGTCAAAATAATTTCAAACTATTGAAGTTAGCTTACAGAATAAACATGTCAATCAACCCATATGATTTTTGCTGTAATATTTTTGTTTTGAAAAGTCACTGTGACTGATAGAAAAGTGATGGTTTTAGCAACATTTTAACCTGTCTGAATGCTAATAATCATTTTGCGTCGGGGGGGCGAAGCCTGAACCCCCCACCAGGACTTTGTCCTGGACCTACCGGGGCCTGCAACCCCTGGACCCTGGCTACTAGGTTTTTCTGATTTCAAAAGTTGGCAGGTATGTTAATCATTCAAAAACGTAAAACAATAACGATGTGGGAACAAATGAATGCACTGCAAAAACCATACTTGCCAACCCTCCCGGATTTTCCAGAAGACTCCCGAAATTCAGCGCCTCTCCTGAAAACCTCCTGGGACAAATTATCTCCCGAAAATCTCCCGAAATTCAGGCGGACTCAGGTCCGAGCGGACCTGAGTCCACTTTCCCACAATATAAACAGCGTGCCTGCCCAATGACGTTATAACTGTAGAATGATGGAGGGCGAGTTCTTGGTTCCTTATGTGGGTTTATTGTTAGGCAGTTTCATTAACGTCCTCCCAGCGCGGCAACAACACACAACAACAGCAGTCACGTTTTTGTCTACCGTAAAGCAGTTCGTCTGCCGTAAACAGCAATGTTGTGACACTCTTAAACAGGACAATGCTGCCATCTAGTGCATTTGATGAAAGCACTTTTGTGCGTGCCACACAGCAATGCATCATCAGAGAGGGTGTTCAGCATGGTTCGAAAATAGTGACAGAGAATAGAACAAGGATGGACAATTCAACCCTTAACTCAACAATGAGTAGATGAGTGTTATGTGTGTGTATATGTGTAAATAAATGAACACTGAAATTCAAGTATTTCTTATATATATATATATATTTATATATATATAGCTAGAATTCACTGAAGTATGGCAAGTATGAAAAACTGAAATCTAAGTAAGATAAAGTATCTCAAATAAGGGTAATATTTGCTTATTTTCTGTCTGATAAGATAATTCTTCTCACGAAGCAGATTTTATGTTAGAGTGTTTTACTTGTTTTAAGGGTTTTGGTCCTAAATGATCTCAGTAAGATATTACAGCTTGTTGCTGAGATTTGATGACCTATATTGAGTAAAACATGCTTGAAACTAGAATATCAAGTGTTGCAAAGCTGTGTCATCAACACTCACAAGTATAAAACTACTTTTTTAAAGTAATCATTTCTTATTTCAAGCATGAAAAAAAAAATCATGATTTTGACACAATTGTGTCTCATAATTAAAACAGATGACAGCCAAATGGACTTTGCTGTTTTATTTTCAATGAAACAATAGAAAATACGTACTCATATAGTAGTACAGTTGGCACAGTACAGTAAACTGACAGTTAATATTTAAACATTTAACATGTGACATTTCTAACAATTTTGATCAGAAATAGTTCATGCACTTTCAGATAAATTCTTCCAAATTACAATTTAAAAATTTTGGGCTGGGCTGTATATATGTATATATATATGTGTAATTGACTGAAAGAGCACGCACTTGGCGCTATGATGTCATGTTATCCATGGAAAAATGCATTTTTAGACCATATGATTTGCCTGAGCGGCTAGGAGACCCCGAGAGTAACAAGCAGTTGCCTTGTTGCCTTTTCATTAAGAACAATAAATTAGTTTTTAGTATAAGTTTGCTGGTTTCAAGAAATGTAATGCCGAGCGCATATCATTATGTCAAGATAATGGCACTAGCATTTACTTCATTAAAGAATATTTTTCAACATATTGAGCAAAAAGGTCTCTTTTTTTCTACCAAGAAAAGTGCACTTATTATTATTATTAGTGAGAATATACTTATTTTAAGGTATTTTTGGGTTCATTGAGGTTAGCCAATTTGACTTGTTTTGGAAAGTCTTGACAAGCCAAATTTTCTTGTTCTATTGGCAGATAATTTTGCTTAGTTCAAATAAAATACCCCTAATATATATATATTTTTTTTTTCTTGTTTTTGAACACTGACTTTTTGCAGTGTGGCAAAATAAAGTATTTATGTGATAACTGTACTTGATGATGATGCTTTAATACAAATAAATGCAAATTTGCAGTAATGGGGGCTGTTATTATCTTAGTGGAGCGGCTCCACACTTTGTATGGAGACACCTAATTAGCTGCTTGAATACAGTACGAGGGGAGGGGGGGCATGACAAAAAAATTAATCAACAGTCATCCCAATCAACATAGTTCTTAACTTAGCACCACATTATTCATGTCTTATGAAAAGACCCCCTGCAGAGGTTGTAATGTTAGCATGTATCTGTCCACAGATGGTTACAGATGTGGCCTCAGGACTACTGGCAGAGTCTGGACCAAGCGGAGGGGCTGGAGTCTCTGATAAGAAAGAACGAGTCGGACCCTTCGCTGCTGTGGAAGCACATCCAAAGAATGGCGGCGAGCAGAGCCCGGGGCAAACACTGACGTGGAGCGTGAAGGACGTCCAGGAGTCCAGGAGTGTCTCGTACTATGCAGTCGCTCTTTTGTTTTTTGTTTTCCTTAAAGAGGCTTTTCATTTGCGCCCGTGCCAGTTTGGCTGCTCCCTCGTGGACAGTTTAATTGATTTTGGTATTTTATTAGGCAGATACTTTAAGTTGAGTAATGTCCCAGCGCTGGGCGTTAAGTAAAAGTGTGCAGCACCGTGGTTCCACAGAGACACATTGCCAGGAGGGGAGAGGAAGACAAGTTTGTGGTGGAGCGCGGCCAAGTTTCATCCAGCGTGTTGTGTGAGGACAATCAGGACAGAAACCACTGGACTTAATCAACTCTTTGTTTACTATTACAAACCCCCGTTTCCATATGAGTTGGGAAATTGTGTTAGATGTAAATATAAACGGAATACAATGATTTGCAAATCCTTTTCAACCCATATTCAGTTGAATATGCTACAAAGACAACATATTTGATGTTCAAACTCATAAACTTTATTTTTTTTTTGCAAATAATAATTAACTTAGAATTTCATGGCTGCAACACGTGCCAAAGTAGTTGGGAAAGGGCATGTTCACCACTGTGTTACATGGCCTTTCCTTTTAACAACACTCAGTAAGCGTTTGGGAACTGAGGAGACACATTTTTGAAGCTTCTCAGGTGGAATTTTTTCCCATTCTTGCTTGATGTACAGCTTAAGTTGTTCAACAGTCCGGGGGTCTCCGTTGTGCTATTTTAGGCTTCATAATGCGCCACACATTTTCAATGGGAGACAGGTCTGGACTACAGGCAGGCCAGTCTAGTACCCGCACTCTTTTACTATGAAGCCACGTTGATGTAACACGTGGCTTGGCATTGTCTTGCTGAAATAAGCAGGGGCGTCCATGATAACGTCAACATATGTTGCTCCAAAACCTGTATGTACCTTTCAACATTAATGGCGCCTTCACAGATGTGTAAGTTACCCATGTCTTGGGCACTAATACACCCCCATACCATCACAGATGCTGGCTTTTTGTCAGGACTTGATCTTGGGAGTTTGCTTTTCCAGGATGCAACGGAAAGTTGGCACGGGCGAGACGGGAATTAAGGTACATGATTTATTATTATTTTTAAAAAAAAGGAATAAATGAAAGCGCGCACAGTGGCGGAGAACAAACTATGAAAAACAAAAAGACTATAAACATGGAACCAAAACTTACTTTGACAAGGGACATGAAGCAGGATCTTAGAGGAATGGACAGAGCATAAATGTGGTGTGAGGTCGTCAGCACGAACAACAGAAAAGGAATGAACTTAAATACTTATGGACATGATTAACAACAGGTGCGTGACTCAAAACAGGTGCGTGACATGACAGGTGAAACTAATGGGTAACTATGGTGACAAAACAAAACAAAAGTGCACAAAAAGTCCAAAAATAAAACCTGATCACACAGACATGACACTTTTACACTTTGCGCCTATAACAATCCGGATGGTTCTTTTCCTCTTTGGTCCGGAGGACACGACGTCCGCAGTTTCCAAAAACAATTTGGAATGTGGACTCGTCAGACCACAGAACACTTTTCCACTTTGTATCAGTCCATCTTAGATGAGCTCAGGCCCAGCGAAGCTGACGGCGTTTCTGGGTGTTGTTGATAAATGGTTCTCGCCTTGCATAGGAGAGTTTTAACTTGCACTTACAGATGTAGCGACCAACTGTAGTTACTGACAGTGGGTTTCTGAAGTATTCCTGAGCCCATGTGGTGATATCCTTTACACACTGATGCCGCTTGTTGATGCAGTACAGCCTGAGGGATCGAAGGTCACGGGCTTAGCTGCTTACGTGCAGTGATTTCTCCAGATTCTCTGAACCCTTTGATGATATTACGGACCGTAGATGGTGAAATCCCTAAATTCCTTGCAATAGCTGGTTGAGAAAGGTTTTTCTTAAACTGTTCAACAATTTGCTCATGCATTTGTTGACAAAGTGGTGACCCTCGCCCCATCCTTGTTTGTGAATGACTGAGCATTTCATGGAATCTACTTTTATACCCAATCATGGCACCCACCTGTTCCCAATTAGCCTGCACACCTGTGGGATGTTCCAAATAAGTGTTTGATGAGCATTCCTCAACTTTATCAGTATTTATTGCCACCTTTCCCAACTTCTTTGTCACGTGTTGCTGGCATCAAATTCCTAAAGTTAATGATTATTTGCAAAAAAAAAAAAAGTTTATCAGTTTGAACATCAAATATCTTGTCTTTGTAGTGCATTCAATTGAATATGGGTTGAAAAGGATTTGCAAATCATTGTATTCCGTTTATATTTACATCTAACACAATTTCCCAACTCATATGGAAACGGGGTTTGTACTTACTAGCCCTAATTGCTGTGCACTGTTTTATCTAACAATGCGAATGTGTCACAAAGAAACCAAGTTACTTTTTTATGCAACCAAATGTGCAATTCTTTTTTTATTATTTATATAGCACACTATATTTGTTACATGTTTTCTTTTATGAACAAGCATCAAACAAGATATTTTTGTCGTATGTATTTTGAAGAATATTTTGTAAGAAGTCATATTTTCTTGAAAGCAAAGTAAAGCAGTAAATGATATTGCACCCCATAATGCCTGCACTGTATTGGCAGTTAAGCCCAGAAGGAGTCATACTCACACCACATTAGGATTGTTTATTATCAATGGCAATATTCTAGCTAGAAATGACACAATAAAGTGGCCAAAGACTGTAAGAAGTTGTGTTGTGTTTTATATAAATATTTCTAATACTCTTGTTTTGACTTTATTCCCTCCTTATTGGAGTATTTTATACTTACTTGAGTGGCAATCTCAAATAGATGTATTATTTTTATAAATGGAAAAAATACACCTTTTTTTGTGTTTTACGTAGTCAAAATGATTCTCTATTTGGCAATATTTTCTATCTTTAGAAAAAGTCACTTCTAGCATAAAGTGGCACGGTGAGCCTCCACTCGGAGGACATTAAATGGCCCAAACTCCCTGGATTTCTGGAGCATATTTTGTGGCTTTCTGTTAACCCACAGGGGTCAAACTCAAGGTCTTTTTAAATGATGCGCCTCAGTCAGGCATTTCATCTTTCTTGATGAAAAGCCTCTCACTTTTGGCATAAAAATGCAACGCACGCAAATGCAGTGCTGAACTCGATGTTGACACAACAAGCTATTTTAAGGTTTTTGTGTCATTTCCTTTTTCAAATTAAATTCTACACTACCTGCACTAATAAATATTGTTGACTTTTGATTACAAATCGGGTTTTCCATCAGTTTGTTGGTAAACAATAGTAATAATCAAATGAAGGGAAACATTGTCATGATGTGGCCCATACTAAAAATGAGTTTAATGCCCGTGTTAAAATCAATTAAATTTGCCTTGAAATATAACTAAAGTTGAAAAATAAATGTTTTTGTCAAGTTTCCGTCCGCGCTCAAGTCTTCTGGTGCCTCGCACTTTGACACCTGCTGATCTAAAGCAGGGCTTTCCAACCCAACTTACAAGTGTGACTACTTCTAGGGCACACACTTAATATTTACTAATGTATATCAGCAACATACTGTCTATCACCCCTTAGAGCAGGGGTCCCCAATCTTTTAGACTCGGGGGCCGCATTGGGTTAAAAAAAAAATTGGCCGGGTGCCGGGCTGTATAATATTAAAAAAAAAAAAAATATATATATATATATATATATATATATATATATATATATATAATTTTATTTTTTTTAATATATAAGATTTTTTTATATATATATATATATATGTATGTATATATATATATATTTTTTTTTTAATATATATATTTTTTATATATATTTTTTTGTATATATATACTTACATATATATAAATATATATATATAATATATACATATATATAATATACGTATATATTATATATATATATATTTTTTTAAATATATATATATATATATATATATATATATACGTATATATATACATACATATATATAAATATATATATATATATATGTATAATATATAATATATACATATATATAATATACGTATATGTTATATATATATATATATATATATAATAAATATAATATATATATATATATTATATATATATATGTATAAATTCCAAGCGCGATGAAGTCACGTTATCGATGGGAAAATGCATTTTTAGACTATATGATTTGCCTGAGTGGCTAGGAAACACCGGGGGCCGCATTGGGTTAAAAAGAAATTGGCCGGGTGCCGGGCTGTATAGTAAAAAAATAAAAATGAAATAAAAAATAAAATATATATATATATATATATATATATATATATATATATATATATATATATATATATATACACATACACACATACATACATACATACATACATATATATATATATATATATATATATATATATATATATATATATATACACACA